>NC_135765.1:32567892-32608289 GCF_052425735.1 Oculina patagonica | reverse complement strand
GAGGGGGCATGGTATGGAAAGAAGTTTGCACAGTTCATGATGGACTTTAAGCACTGTACTGTTTATTTTTCTGACACCTTAATTTGTTCTTGTTACTGAAGATTTTGTTACTGTGGCAGCAATTTTGGGAACTGGAGCAGTAGGTGAGTGTACAATGTGTTATCAGTAAAAAATAGATAGAAAAATCTAGTTTTAGTTGGCTTGTCAGGAATTCAGTTACAGGTATCTCTGGTTTCAAGATATTTTGAAGCATAATGTGATAGAAGGATTTTCGATTCTGCTGGCTGGATCTATAGCTACCACGCAGCAGTACTTAGCGCTCTTCAACACTTTTGGAACAGCAAATGCAAATATTTTTGCAACTGGGTTTTATTCTAGTACCAATGTAAAGTTGTAACAGTGGTTCAAAATAAATTTGGAATGAAAAATATTGTAGTAATTTAAATGGATTTTTTAACAAAAAGTTCTGAATCTGACATAAACAGTTACATCAATAAATGCAATCATTCTTTTGTGCAGGGTTACCAGAGAACCTCTCTCAGTCAGGATTTGCACCATTTGTTGTAGTGCTCATCATTGAGATCTTTATACAGGTGAGAACATGGTGTTTTGTTCATCAGTAACGCTAGGTGACTAATTTAAACGTGATGTCCAGAAACTCGTGTTATGTTGACTTTTCTTGAGTGATTATTTTTATGTTGCAGATTTTGTTAGTATTTTATTTTGTGGAACTGTTACAACGAGGCTATCTGGTGAAGAGACAGGAACTGTTTGAAACAGCTACAGTAAGTCTTGTGTTGAAATGATTGCCAATATATTTATTTTATTTATAAATAGTACTTAATAATGTTTAGACACTAGATAGTTTCAACCTAACAGGAATTGTAGTTAATTATTAACCATGTTTATTATTTTAGCAGCTAGGAAGTGGTGCTCATGCCATGGCCTGATAGGGCCCCAGCATGATCTGCAGGGGGGTCGAACCCTAATATTGCTAACCACAAGATGAACTCACTTAATATGTGCTGTATCCGATCCACCTGTTTCGTCTCATCCCTCTCACCCTGCACAGTTACACCACTCTGTGATCTTGAGTGGGCTGTGTTCTGGTTGTTGGCATACTGCAACCAGTTCCCCCAAGCATTAAGGAGATTGTGGGTCCCAGTCCGGCATGAGCTGACAACACTTGGTCTAGTGACTAGCTGTTTTAAAATAAAATGGATTGAAATGACAAGCAACACTGAAGATGCTTAAAACAAAAATTAATGTACTGTGTTTTCCTCTGACCACCAAATGATTATGATTGTAGTTAACTACAGGTGAAGATCATGTTCCCTTAAATGATGTGGAAGGCATTGATGAAGAAGATGAAAATGACAAATCAGAGTTGGAGCTAGAGATGAATAGAAATGATTCAAGTAAGTGTTTTATCCATATTGATATCTTGGGAAACAATAGCCTGCAAAGCAGGCGTATTTAGCGAGTGAATTTGAACGCATTTTGATCGGGCTAGCACCATCTGGGATCCAACTCGGGAGAGGATTGAGGAGGAGAAAACGCATCCTGGCAACCCAAAATAATCATTAGGTTAAAAATGCTAAGGTTGTCAGTTACATGACTTGTATTGTTTTAAATATAAATTTTTATTACTGAAAACAATGCTGTAGCTAGCCCATATGGCTTCATTCAGCATTATAGCTTTGCAGTTCTTGTAACACAAGCAACATCAACAGATTTTGCATTTTTATTTTTTGAAACTAGTGTTATGCCAGTGTGTGTAACTGATTAATACCTGTATCTTGCAGCTGATGTGGATGGGACTGTGTTACTGGCAACAGACAGTGTGGACTTATTCAATAATTACCCCAGTCTTCACACACTAGCAGAACTCTTCCTAGCCAATGGTGCAAGGCAGTTCTTTGAAGTCATTGTACTTCTTATGTTGTAAGTTTGTTAATAAGTTGTATTACGATACAAGTATAATTAAAAACTTTTTCCTTACATTCACATACCATCCAGGCATTGAAAACGTCTGTCCTAACTAGCAGAGATTAACTTTTAACTTTTTTTTGCTGTGGTGGCCTGTGACCAGTATAGTTTACTGCAAGTATTGTACCATTAAAAAACGTACCTTTTTTAAGCAGGCTTTTTAATTATTTTATTTATTAGGTACATTTGAACCTATATTTGTAAATATCTGGGGGTTTTTTTTTTAAATTTTTAGAGTTTTTAACTTTTTTAACATCATTTTATTAAAGCGCCATGGACAATTAGTGGATTTCGGCGCATATAATTACTTTATTTATTATTATTATTATTATTATTATTGTTATGTTCCTTACGTAATGTTTGCTTAAAGTCCTTAGTGCCGAGACCAAACCATGGTCCTGGGGCACTAAAGGGTAGCCAGTTTTTAGCTTGACAACACCCTCCTCAAAATATGCGCTGTACCCAGCAAGGTTATCTTCTGTAGTTCACTGATGCTTATTTGGCCGGGGATTCTTCCAATATAACTCTCTAGTCCCTTTTTGATAGCTCCAAGTGCTCCAATGATAACTGGTATCGTTTCCGTTCTCATGCCCCACATTCGGCTTGTTTCGATTTCCAAGTCCTTATATTTAGATAGTTTTTCAGTGACTTTCACGGATGTGTTTCTGTCTGATGGTACTGCCATGTCAATAAATTTACAGGTTTTCGTTTTGTGGTCTATTTTATTATTATTATTACCAGTGTAGAGGTTATTAAACATTCAGATTTTCTGAGCCTTTTTAATTCGAAGTCTATGACTAATAATTCTTTGTCTTAGAACTATAAAGAAGTGAGTTATTTGTAGAATGAGATGTTGCTACTAATTTTCACAGCATGAAAAACTACCATCCAAACTGTGTCTTATACATACATGTAGTTGAGTAGCTAACATTACTCAACACAATTACATTTTTTTGTTCTTTTGTTGCTTTTAGTATTTCAGTTCTTGTCAACTATTCTCTTGCTGGAAGTCACGCTTGTGCACAGCTACTGAATCTCAAGTATGTCTTTATACAGTCAACTCTCGTTAAAGCGGACACGCTCGGGGTGTCGTTTAGTGTCCGTTATAGCGGGAGTCCGTATTAGCGAGAGTCATTTCTAGTCAAACCTCTTTCGCCGGGGATCTGGATTTTGTCCGTAATAGCGAGTGTCCGCAATAGCGGGGTGTCCGCAAGGCGAGAGTTGACTGTATGCTCAATTTGTCCTAATTGATCTTTTCCAAGTGGTTGTCCTTTTTTTCATGTGAAGCCTACATTTTGGAACTTTTCATGGGAATTGTAATGGACAAAACAAGACTTTGTGGGCCTCTTTTACCCGTGTACCACAAAAGTTTGTAGCTAATCAATAAAAAAATAGAAATTTGTACAGTATAATTAATTGTTAAAATTAATCTTCTTGAACAATTAATCAATTGTTAAAATTAATATTCTAATTGCATTTACAGTGTGGGGTACATATTAGCAGTGTTTGTTTGGAGCTGTGCCTTCCTGATTATCTTTGTTAATTCCTCTGTACTACCATTTGTGTCACTGATTACATTCCTTGGGGGATGCCTTTTTCTCATTGTCACTGTAAGTTCATCACTTAACTGATAATTTTATTATACCGTAGATAACTACTTAAATAAAAAAAAAATGTATGAAATACTGACTGAGAAGAGACGTCAAGTTCAATCACTTTGACTGTATATAGTTCACTGAGGTGGCTAGCGTGTACCAGAAATAAGTTATAGATCATAGTGAGGGTTATTACTACTGCTTGTGAAATGAGATGACAGTACCATGGCCTCTACTGCTATCCCACAGTTCAAATCTACAACAGTTTACTGAAAATAGTTAATTTTGTTTGTTTGTTTTTAGTTTTGGGCTACTTTGCATGTAGAAAGCCAGTGGAGCAACATTCAATTTCTGGGTGAATTAAAACATATTGGTCAGCCCGTTGTTCTGGGTACTGTTGCAATGGGTAAGTAAAAGGCATGACTGAGAGTTATTTTACTGTAATAACATTATCCCATGGGAGGTGCGATGGCCTAATGGTTAGTGTGCTGGACTCCGGATTGAGAAGTCTACTCAGGCTCAGGGTTTGAGCCCTGGCCAAGGCACGGCGTTGTGTTCTTAAGCAAGACACTTTACTCTCATAGTGCCTCTCTCCACCCAGGTAAATTAATGGGTACCAGTTAATTTACTGCTGGGGGGTAACCCTGCGATGGACTTGCTTTCCATTCAGGGGGGAGTAGAAATACTCCTAGCCACTTAATGCTACAGAGACCAGGATAAGCTCTGGCCTGATGAGCCACTTGGTTTGACAGCAGGCTCTGTCTTATCTTAATTACATTATCCACTAAGCATTGATTGCACTGAGTTGAAAACTCTTTCTTAAGTATAAATTAGAATCCATCCATTTCACAAGGACATTTAATAAATCACAACAATTTGCAGGGCTGCAAATGACAGTGGATCATCAGACATTGGCTGACCAAAATTTGCTCATGTCTGACAAAATCCCAAGTGTTGAATGTTGAATGTTGAGTGTTGAATGAAGCGAGAACCAAACAAGACCAACATGGCTGGACCCACTAGTGCCAGGCCTTTATTCTAGATCAAGTAAATCTTACATAGTGTCTAGTCCCCTACCCAACTGTTAATATTCTGAGCGATTATGCTCTAAAGTACTAGTGAAGTATATGTTCCTCTGTTAATTAACAATTTAAAGTCTCTCTGAAGACTTCTTTGACTCACACTACACAATCACAATAATAAACTAGATTTTTGTTGTTGTTGTTTATTGATTAGGAGGAGTTGTGAATATCCTTCCAGTACTTTTTTCAAAAGTTAAGCCTTCAGTTTTGGAGGTGAGTTTAGACTGATGTACAAAACTTTATTACTTGCATTTAATTATTGCTTATTGCTATACATTTTGCTTATTGCTATACATTTTGCTTTTTGCAATTTCCTCAAATTTAATCATAACAATGATGAAATGTATGTTGCATGTGCAAGATTTGGTTGTGCTTACAGCAGGCATGCAAACAAAACCAAAATTACAGTAGGCATGCAAACCAAAGTCCAACCCCTCGTCCTCGCCGTGGTAGCTGGTAACAGGAAAGTAGGGGATTGCCGTCCAGGGCGAAGTATGGTGGAGGATTCGTTCCTCCGGGCCGCTACGGTAGCCATGAAGGCCTGCACGGAACCCTGAAAACCCCTGGCTAACGGGGCTCTGGTGAAGTTTGAAGGGCTAATCACCCATCAAATGGATATTAATGATTACAGAAACCATGGGAAACATGCACAAAATCACATCTGTCTTTGGAGGAGAGAATGCCCCTTCGGGGGCTAGTATGACGCACCGCTGTGAAAGCCGAAGGGAAGCAGCGATGCCGACCCCTCTCCTTACCCCGAAGACAACCACACTATTTGGCACGTGGAACGTCAGGACCATGTACGAAGCAGGTAAAGCTGCCCAGATTGCTGCTGAGATGACCACTTACAACTTGTCAATCTTGGGCCTAAAAACGTGGACCTATGCTCCATGGGGAGCGAAAGGGTTTAATTTTTTTTTTTTTTTATGCAAACTCAACAAAAAAATGCCTACTGAATTTGATCTCTTACAGGTACATGGTTTCTGTCGATCTGTTATTGCTGGTGTGCTGACATGTGTGGCTGTCATTATTTTTTGGTGAGTTTGCACCACAAATGTTTGTGAACATGCAAGTCATGTTACAATATTTTTATGGTCTTTACTCTCAACTCTCTATGGGAGGCCCAGTGGTGTAATGGTAAGTGCACTGGATTCTGGATCAGATGGTCCAGGTTTGAGCCCTGGCTGGGGTCATTGTGTCAAGTTCTTGGGTAAGACACTTTACTCTTGTGATGCCTCTCTCCACCCAGGTGTATAAATGGGTACCGACAAACTAATGCTGGGGGGTAACCATAGGCGTACGGGCAATTTTTTGCCAGGGGGGGCGGTGAGACATTTGCCCAAAAAATTCTCGCAAGTTGCCCAAATTTTTACGAAACAGTCGAGAAGAAACGAGGGTCATACGATGCACTAACATAGGCTTACAAATGAAGTGAACAATTCTTACATAAAAATCTATCATATGAGCTCATAAAGAACGTTAAAAGAAATAGCTGTCTCTACCATTTCAACAGCCGAAGATCTCAGCAATACGATCCGTGTCATTGTTGACTAGGTGCGATGACAAGTAATAATTTAGGCCAAGTAAAAAAACAAAAGTTTCTCGTCCAGATTTCTATAAAAGAGAGCGGCCGGGAGCATTTTTTTGTTATTTTTTTATTATTTATTATTTTGTTGCATTCCATTCCTGTGTTCTTTGAATAATATTGATGTTTTTTCATCTATATATCGTCAAATTCTCCAGGCCAGAAGCGAACTTCCAAAATAAATCCTACAAGGTAATTGACCTTTCCAGTACGGACTTAGCGTAAAAAGGATTTAAAGATTTGGCCTTAGTTTGTATTAAAACGCAGACAAAGTGAAAGTAAACATTGTTGGTTTTTGTTCGTTTTAACTTTTCCAAAAACAGATAATAATAAAAGAGAGGCAGCCACTAAAAATGAGGCGGGCGGGGACGAGAAACATTTGTTTTGTTTTTTTACTTGGCCTTACTGACACGATGTCGCCCCATCAGGCTGCGGAGGTAAGTTTTGTCAATCTTCGCAATGGACTGAATGATATAGGCTCTTACCGAAAGTGCTAGCACTTTTTTTGGCATTATTTTGCTTCGCGAGCTTTTTTTTCTACATTTTATCCCAAAAAGCACTGCTAGCATTATTTCGGATTTTCGACTGATTATTTGTATAATTTTTTGTTTAAAAGCACAATCTGACTTTTTCTATGGCGTCCAAAGCCTCCCAGATGCTTTTTGCCCTCATTTTAGTCAAAGGAGCCGAGGAAGCCTGGGGAAAAGGTTTAATAGGTCAGCGATTGCCTTCTAGAAACCCAGTCCATCACACTCGTTCCAAGATGGCGTCATCCATGTTGTCATCGAGGAACAATGGAAGACACCCATTTAAGGCAAAAAAATGAAAAATGCTACTGAAAATCTGAAAAATGTAATATTCTGTTTAAAAAAATCGGAAAAAAAGTGAGCATTTTTATGTAAACCACGAGCACTTTTTAAAAAAACTGGCATTATTTTAGCACTTTTTTGGCAAAAAAACGAGCACTGCTTTAAGCATTAAATGCTTTTTTTACGAGCACTTTCGGTAAGAGCCTACTGAATGATCGTTCTGCAGAACACGATGTAGCAGGTTATCAGTGCATGGATATGAATCACGTAAGGAAACTCTGAAAACTTATCAAATAGATCATTCTCTTGCATTGTCTCCAGCATTTCTAGTTCTGAAACAGTCATGTAGCCTAATCCGCGCACATGACGAAAACTCGCGCACATTTTCTGCTCGGCTTCCAGAATCTCGCCGTCGATTTTGTAAAATTTAGCAACGCGGAAAAGCTTTTTTTATCAGGTGTTTAACTGTGACAGATATTTGCAGTACAATGCCACTCTCGAAAACAAAAACTTTAAAAGATGACTTTGCCCAAATTTCTCTTGCTGCCCAAAAAATCTGAGTTGCCCAAAATTTGGGGGGGCTGCAGCTCCCCCTGCCCCCCGGCCCGTACGCCTATGGGGGTAACCTTGCGTTAACTAGCATCCCTTCTAGGGGGGAGTAGAAATACTTCTAGTCGCTTCATGCTACAGAAACCGGGATATTAGCTCTAGCCTGTATGGGCCACTAGGCTCAACGCAGGCTTTACCTAACTTCTACTCTCAACAACCATTATAGCTCTAAGCACACAAGAATTTTTATGCTAATGATAAGAACAGTACATGTACTATCTGTATGCTCTGCTTGCTTAGCTGTTTAAAGACAAGGTTGTCTGTAACCGGATGCAAAAAGCAGGTTTAGTTCACTGTTGACTTGCTAGGAAACACAACAAAGAAGAAAAAATGTGACTCAGCAAGTTGCTATGAGTGAATTGCATTGAACTGCAAATTTATAAATTGTTTCTCACAGGGCTGCAAGAAATGGTGTTACATCAGTAATTCCTGTAACAAAGGTAAGGACATCCATTTTAAATTAATCTCTCCTTGTTAAAAGATTGTGAAGTCTTTTAAGACAATCCTTGCTATTCTGAGTCTTTTTCCAAGCAGTTGTTTGAGAATTCTTCAGCTTACATTGTGGTTGTTTCTTATGGCCCCTATGTACTTTTCTTTATGTTTACGCAGATAATAAAATCAAATTATCCAGACTATGGATGGATTGCTATCCTGGTTCAAGTATTTGTGATTGTCAGTGTGGCTGTGTCATTTCTTACCATGGGAGCAGGAATGAGACATATGGGTAAGAAAGTGTACTATAAAAGCTCTATTGAGCCCTTGGGTGAGACCTTTTGGGGCAGGGGCTTAATAGAAAAGCTGGCTTGTTAGAGATGGACTGGGTTGAAAACTAAAATTTTGGAGCACTCGCCATCTGGATGAGTGACCTTCAAATTGCACTCGCCCAGTCTCCTTCATTAAAGAAAAGGAAAATTTAGCCCCCCTCCTCCCCCCACGAATAATAAAATATACGACCTAAATTTTTAATCATGTTTAATACCTTTCGTTCCACTGTAGTGGTTGATCGCAATACATACTGCAATCTATTTCTTCATTGAAAAACTGCCAAAAATAGATCTTACTCTACAATATAACACAAGCAGACTGTAGATTTTTTTGAAGTGGAATGTAAAAGTCACACTTATTTTCGAATAATATATTCTGGATATGAAAATCGCACTCGCCAAACCAGGCGAGTAATCTGTGATTTGTACTCGCCTGACAGTTTTCACACTCTCTTGGGCGAGTGGGTGAGCGCTAATTTCCAACCCTGAATGGTGGGGCTTATTTCAAATGATAATTATATCAGTTAGGGTGCTTGCACGATAAAAACTAAACTGGACTTTTCAGTTCCCTCAAAATTATTGTTTTCTTCTAGATAATTTGTCATGGCTTGCTGCCTAGGGACCTGGGTGGAGAGGGGGGCTTATAAAAATAACTTCAGTGCAGTATTTCTACAATCCAGGTGTACAGGGAAGTAAGTGTTTTATGTTTTTTGTTTTCCACAGTTGACAGTTGGTTTGATTCTTTTTATTCAACAACTCAAACTAACTGGCAGGAGGTGAAGTCCAAATGGGAAGGAGTCTATTGTAAAGCTAACATTAGATGGTTAGTAATAAGGTTGCATTGCATTTCTTTCAATGATTGAGTGTTAGTTCTGAGAGGTTGGTTAGAGCAGTTTTCAATTGAGTGTCGTAAAACCGAAACCAAAGTAATTACTTCGGCCAATCACAAAGGACACAGACAATTCAGTGAACCAATCAAAACTCAAAGCAAATACATGTAGTCGGCACGAAGCGCGGGAAAACGTGCGCGCGCGAGTCACGATTGGTTTTGGTTTTACTTCTGATTGGCTGAGAAAGTGGCGCGAGATTTTTAAACCAATCACTAAGCGTAGCAATGCAAAACCAAAGCAAACGCAATTAACTTTCGACACTCAAGTGAAAACCGCTCTATAATTTAACGCAATATCCCCTAGTAAGTAGTTGATGATTTTTTTATTCTTATAATGCGCCTTTTTGACAATATAACGGCCTTTGTAAGGGGAAACTGTATGTCAGTCACTCCATCACCCACACGAGTCTTCTTCATTGTGCTATCAAATGTTAAAATAGTTTAGTGTTGTCTGCTAATACTGAAGAACTCACATAAACAAACTGATGGACCTATATCTCAACAGGTTTCTGAAGATTGCCATTCTTTTGTTGCTGTTTGGATTTCTCTTTGCAGTAGCTGCGTTAAACCCCATGGTAAGTGACCTTTTGCCGACAATCTCCTCCTTTCATCTCCCTACCTCCCCCTTTCTCTCATCCCCCTCTGCTCCTGGCTCCCTTTCCATCCCTTCCCTCTCTCTTCTGCCATCCCCCTCCCACCCGGCCCCCGTCTTCTCCTACCTCCTTGAAGTGTAGCTAGATTTTGAACGACTACATGAAGAAATCGTACAAAAAATACAGAATTAGATAGTGATATTCATACTAGTTATGCAACGCTTTCGAGTGGTATACTATGGAATATCCCACGAGTCACTTGTATTTTCTCGGTATACACACGAGCCTTTAGGCTAGTGTGTATACCAAGAAAATACAAGTGACAAGTGGGATATTCCATAGTATACCACGAGAAAGTGTTGTGTAACTATTTTATACCATGCCATAGAAAATACGTTTACTAAATTTCGCCGAGAATACAATCGCAGCGCACGATGGGAAGGTTGGGTTGAATACCGTCGAATATACAACGGCTTTCCTGTATTCTGATTGGCTGTTTTTTCTATGGCATGGTATAAAAGTGAATATTTTACATGTGTTCTGCTTTTAGGGAACTGTTACAGTGCTGGGGAATGCCACATCGTTAGCATTAAACGTTGAACTTGGAGTTTTTATCGTTCTTATGCTTAGACGATCACAAAGCCACAAATTCAGGTAAGTTGGAGACGCACTTAGCGGATCATTTTGGTGAATATCTGTTTGGAAGGCCTGTTATTCCCTCAGATTTTTGTTATATGGGAAATATAACACCTGTTATTGGGTACGGGAAAACGCCAGCTACGATTTTCGGAAAGGTAACTGAACAGCTCGCAAATTCGGGTAATGACGTTTTCTTCCTTAAAAGTTTCTGCCACTTAAGTACTCGGCTAGAAAATCCGAAAAGATTTAACTGTGTTAGTTTACATAAGTTTCTCTTTGAAAGGCCCTAAACGATAAGGGAAAACAATACAACGACATTCCAAGACTTTGGACTGAATTCCCTCGTTACTTGCCCTTTTCTATATTGTCCCTTTACAAGATCAGGTCTGAAAAGAGCATATGGAAGTAATAAGTTTGGGAAGAAGTTTGGGAACGAATAGAGTTTCAGGGCAGGACCAAAATTACAAGGCAACCCCCACCCACCCTATTAAATTTTTTAATTGTTACTTTTTAGCTTGAACGCGGCAGATAACCATGGTCTTCCCTCTTCCTTTTTTTTTCAGGCATCTCCGAGTGTCCGTTCCCCTGTCACGCTGTCTGTATCACCTGCAGTATTTGGTTGTCGTTTATTTTCTGTTCGCTGTTGGTTTTAACATCGCCGAGATCATTCAGCCATCACCTAACAACCAAACTTTATCAACTGCTCTCACCCCGTTGGCAAACCAAAGTTTAACGTCACTTAACACCTCTGCTGGTGATAACTCCAGCCAGGCAAGTCTGCACAACAGGCAATGGCGTCTTCATGATAATCTGATCAACAACGGGACGTTGTAACGAAAGAGGAAAACACGCGAAGGCCCACTTTGAATTCGGCCCACCTCTTATCGCGCGCGACTATCACGCAAGCTACAAGGAACGTGCGCGGAGGTCGCGCGCGATTAGAGAGGGTTATATTCGTATGATAATAAGTTTATTTACTTACAAGTGATACAGTTAAACTACATCACAGTTAAAATTCGCTTTTTTTGTAGTGTTAAATGACGTCTTTTTTTTTGCTTTGAAATAGAGCTTCATGTCTTTCGCTTTTATAGCTTAAGGTTTTTGGAAAACAGCTCAAGCAAATCGTAAACGTGTTTCTATCGTGTAAGACACGACGCGCAAGATACGCCTTTAATATTGAACTGTTTTAGTGAATTCTGAGGATAATTCAAAATAGTTACGAAATTTGTTGACTTTATTCAACTGTGGTATGCGAGGTTTGTTATGATTTAAACGTAGTCACCTCAAAAAAAGAAATTTTATAGAATGGAAATATTTATATAACCATTTTGATATTTATTACGTATAGTACGTAGATGAACTTATAACATAAAATGTTACAAGTCTGTTTTGTATTTTGATAAAACTTAGAACTTATTTATTCGGAATATTTATGTTTCAGTTTATTTAATCAACTTAGAAGTTGCCTGGCGAGCGATGGCTGAAAAGTTTTTTTTATCGCGTGAATTCAGTAATTTATCGCCAGAAATGCTTGTAAAACAGGCTAAAATGAAATAAGCAAGTCTGTTATATTAAATTTGTATAAGTATCGCCCTTCTTTATAAGAAAGGGCAGAATTAGTGAGATTAAGACATGGGGAGACTTTCAGCAATCTTCGGGGACTATCGGAAATATTTGCAGACATTCCGTTACGTTATAAAAATTTTTTATTAAGTCCTCGGTTTACTTTCGTAAATCGTTAGGCGTTTTTAACGGTCTTCAGGGCAACATTCGTAAACTTCCTGGCCCCGGGTAACCGTCAGAGTAACTTTGGCTTTGATAAAAAAAAAGACAAAAACAAAAAAACACGCTTTGTCTAAACTAATCAGGATTCAGTAATTTTGCCCTTTACTTTGTAAGAAATAAGTCACATTCGCACCATGGTAAATTTTCAAAAAAGAGCTGTGATGCTTAAATCAGCGTAGTTTGCAGTGCACACAACAATATTAAAGAGCAAAACTTTATTTATACACGGATAAACTGATTCAATAAACTGGTTTTACATATGTTTCGTGCGGTAGTAGTACTTCTTCTACCAAGTAGTACTTCTCGGAGTAAAAATGTTACATAGATAAACTGGGGCGAGCTTGGTACCCCTCCCCCCTACTTAGTAGAACTCATTTGATGCAAGACTCTTTTTACCCTGCGAATACAGCCGCTTTTCCGCGCGGAGAGTCGGCTGTATTCGCAGGCTAAACACTTGAATGAACAAGCAATTCGAAATTTGAATCTCTTCTAAGCTCTCTTCTTTTGTTCGTCACTTTTCACATTCCAGTAATAAAGAATCTGTGTAACCATGGTAACATTAAATATGGTGGAGATGACGAAGATCGTCAGCATGTACTTGTCCCCAGTCTCCTGCAGGGTTGTAAAGATGCGCGCGGCATGGGTAAACAGTAACATCAACACCATAACGAACGACAGTTGACCCGTGTGGCCGTTACGGAAGTTGGTCGTGATCTGTGAAACCTGCGGATAAAGACATCCTGGTCAGCACGAATTGAATTTTAGTGTTAACCGTTTTTAAAAAGGATAGAAAACGACGAGCCTACATTAGTAAAAATTCAAAAAAACATTTTGTAATGAACCACTTTATCCGCCCCACCTTTTGTCAAAAACCATCTTCATTTCTTATCCTGAGCTCCTTTCCGTGTTTTTAAAGGGAAACAGGGACATTTTCACAGCTGTTTCAAGTTCTGACGGACAATTGCAAAATGGTTTTTCCCCCTAGAACATTTAAACTCGGAAAAAAAAATCGACCTTGCAAGAACGCGTCTTTCCAGCATTTTTCTGCCCTCAACACCGGTAAAAATTTTCCCGCGTTTGAGACCGGCTACATCGTTTCCCCTTCCTTGACACCAGATACAAGTTTTCCCGCGCCTAAATAACACTGGTAACATGTTTTAATTTCCCACCCTTGGCACCGGATACATGTTTTCCCGCTAGTTTTCCTGATATCGGATACAAGTTTTCCAGAGCCCGTACTATGAATGGGTCACTGCGTTATTTGTTTGTTGTGATTGGTCATTTTTAAGACATTCTTAAGAAAACAGCTCTAACCGTACAGAACTTTTCTGACGTATTTGTTGTGAGTACAGCTTGTAGAAGATGAAAAAAGAAAATGTTGAAAACTTACCCTGCTTATAGTAAGAAAGAGGATATTAAGAGAAACAAGCTGAACCAGGACAGTAATGGGTGCTAGTCCAGATACCAATACATAAACAATGGCGCCATATAGAAAGGGAAACATGGCAGCGGCCAACGGTCTGTGCGTGTAGTACAAAAACAAAATGACAAGCAAGGTGGTCTGGCTGGCTTTAAAAAGGCTTTCACCCCACGTACTGAAAAAAAAGATTAAAAAGAAAATTAACTAATGCTTGTCTTGACATGTCAATTCGCTTTTAATATTTGCGATTAAAACGAGGCAAAATCTGCGATCGACGAAAGCAAGAGTCACTAGAGGGGTCTGGGTAATGCACATAAGACATTTTTTTAAATCCAAAAGCACTGAAACGCTATTTTCATCATTTTCATGGCGTATTTCTTTCGAAAAAAAAAATCAATGTCGTTCAAATGGGGATCATTTTCCTTACTATAAGCATTTTGTTTTAATTCTTGGGTTAAGATCTAGGCGGAGGCAAGTGTCTCGTCTTGCTTCTTGCTAGTTGCCGCCCTGCATGCGAGGTAAATCAAAATGTGAGATTATTTTCAGTACCTGAACGGAAATCCTCTGGCTGAGCTGTAGCTAAATGTGGCTGTCTGTGTCATGAGCTCAGTGATGAAGGAAAGTAAGCTGAGGCCCTCCACACTGGAAGCTCGCAGAACCTTGATTATCTGAGGCAGCTTAACTAAAAACATGTAAATAACGAGTATATTTCTGCACATTTAAGACTTAACGCAACTGGAAAAGTTGTAACGGTAAGGCGCGCTCCCGGGGGGGGGGGGCACTCCCTTATTAGGCTTAACGGGGACGTGCGGCCCGATAGGGTATGGTTTTCAGGCTTTTTTGTCTTGAACGGGGTATATATTTCACCCATTTTTGTCTTAAACAGGGTATCTTTGCATGGACCAAAGTCAAACAGGATAGGCTTAATATATGCCTGTAGAGGTGTAACAAACCGAATTTTCACAAATTCTTCCGTATTACTGACTCACGTTGATTTCGGCATTGATACTTAGCTTAATTCACGATCACAAAAAGCCAGTGAGGTACTTGTTTATGTCTTATACGGGATATCAAAAATTGGCATTCTGTCTTAAACAGGGTAGGAAAATCAGAGGTTCGTGTCTTAAACAGGGTCAGGGTTTAGGAGGCCGGGCCGCACCTCCCTACCCGAAATTATGTCAAGTACCCCCCCCCCCCCCCCCGGGGGCGCGCTTCAAAGTTACGACTAGGAACGACAAGAGGGTCATGATCACTGACGTTGAAAGAACATATTTTCTGGTGGTGAATACGTGATCTACTTAAATGTAATGTTTCTCAATTATTATCGTACGGCAAATAAATAAACAAGTATTTTCCCAATCCAATTCTACCCTCCGTTGTTCCGCAGTCCAGTAAGGTCCTGTTCTCTAAATTAAATTATATTGAAAACATCGCGTGACTGGAGAGCTGTGGTGCTGTTGTCGAGTCACGCAAGCTGTTTCGACGCACTCGCCCGACTTGTGTTTGTATTTTTCCCCGTTAGTGTAAAAAAAAACCTTCTGGACGCTCTTGAAGTATAATACTACTACTACTATACGACTTAGCATACAACGTTTACTTACCGATGGAAGCGAAAGTAACGATAAAATATCCCAGGCATTTACTGAGTGCAATCTTCAGACAAGCAACTGCGCGCATGAAAATAAAATACGCAACATTAATTAGTTAAATTCATGCCATTCTCACGATCACAGCAAAGGAAAGCGAAACGAGAGCACAATATGTCAATGCGCCACAATCGTGGCTTCATCAAAATTCATGATCAGTCTTCGATCTCTCGAAATTTATAGCCGGCCCCCAAGCCTACCGTGAAAGAAGTTCATGTTGACAAAGAATTCATCGTGGCAATATTTTGGGACGATAAAGAGAACCAGAGGTGTGAAGAAGAACTCGCCGACCGCCATATCAAACGAACACGTCAACAGGCCGTGAGTTACAGATGAACGGAAGGAAGTTTTTTTCCAAGAATACCGAGTGTATTACTTTCCTTTCTATGAATAAACAAAACAGTCACGAATTATGCACCTATCAATGTTAAGCCCGAGGGGGGGGGGGGGTCGGGCAAGGGGTGGGGATTTTGACATTTTCTAAAAAAAAAATGTCAAATTCCCCACCCCCGGGACAAAATAATTGGTCAAAATCCCCATGAAATGTGGTCAAATGTCCTTCAAACCTTCATATACGACCCGAAAATCCCTACCCTGGGGCCATCACGTACGATCAAAATCCCTACCCTGGGGACCTACCTCACGATCAAATTCCCGTGGTTAGCCCGACCCCCCCCCCCCCCCCTCGGGCTTAACATTGATAGGTGCATTACCGCTGATCGATTCTGGGAGAAACATTTCTTCCGGTCTATCAGTAAAATTGCGTGACGGATCGCGTGACACATGTACCTAGTTAAACTATTTTAAATCAGTTGGTGATGATCAAAATTAAAAGTCTGGAACGTGAGCTCGCCATCAAATAAAAGCAGATAGAGTAAAAAATATAGTTTCAATTTTTCTTCAAATGTGCGCCATGCATAAACCCTTGACTGGGGTTGGCCAGGGGTTTAAGGGTAAGGGTGCAGGGGGTTATAAATTGGGTATAAGGTATTTGAAAAAATGGGTATGTGGTAGATCACTTTTTTATTTCTTGTGTAGGTGTATAATTATTTTGATTTCATTCATGAGAAAATTTTTGGGCCAGTGTTTTTAAGGAAATTTTTGGTTGGTATGTTCCGTTTTGTTTTTGACCTCAATGCCAGAGAGTTACTTGTGAGACCCCTCCCCATTCATCTTAAAACAAAAATCCCTCCTCTGTTAACTAACCTGCTGGGGGTCTTTACAAAGGGGTCAAAATCCATGGCATTAGGGACGGACCGTCATCTCTTTGAGGGGGATGGGAAGTTGGGCAATTGTCCTGGGCAAGTTTTTTTTTTTTCATCTTCAGGTTGTACAATATATATTTTTTTTACTTATGGTTCCCCTTGTACGAATTTTTTTTCTGACATTTTTTCTGTGCAGCAATTTTTTTGGGGAAATCGCCCAAAAAAAAAAAAAAAATGATCTGTCCCTCAGCACTACTGATCATGTTGATTAGCAGCACTAATCAATAAGTGTGAACATAAAAAAAAGATGCAAACATTGTGAGAAACTGCTACATAGGCAACATTTCACTCAAGAACCATCACGTTTATTAACAATGGAAAAACACTCAATTTTCTAACACTCTCTAAATAAAGTCCACACCTACCCTTAATTTTTTAGATGGACTCTAACTGCTACAATACATGTAAATGTAGAAACTGTGCCTTTTAAAAACATACAAACCCCGAATTTTAAAACTCAGATTGCATTTTACACTGCCCTAGTCAGGCATTGCCATTTCCCATGCCATCGAAATTATGAAAACTGTATGGGGAAGGGAAATCTTATTGCATTCCTGCAAGTTCCTTAGTTGTGTTACTGGAAGTCTGTTTAATTACCTTTAGTAGTTTCACAGTGACCTCTTTTATTATTTTAGACTCGCTCCAGGTTAAATGTAATACTGAACTTTCGTATGTAAACAAGAATAAAGGCATGGCTGCCCGGGGGGGGACTCCCATATTAAAGGGACGGGGATGCTCATCGGAAATTTTGAAAAGAACCCCTAAAAGAGACCAATCTGGGTGTGGCTCAAGCCTTTCTTGACCCCTAAAAGATACCAAAAAACTAAGAATGTCCAGAGTTTATATTTGTATATTTCTTCGTGTGTAACCCTAAACGAGACCATTATGGCTAAAAATATTGGCGTTTTGGGCGTTTTTCCCCGGAACACCCTAAGCGAGACCAAAAGTCCGAAATTTACATTCCTAAGCGAGACGACGAGCATCCCCGTCACTTTCATATGCGAGTCCCCCCCCCCCCCGGGCATGGCTGACTAGGGTCATTTAATTATCTTGGTGGACATCTTAGGGTTCATGTGTCATTCAAAGGCATAAGAGATTACCGTAATGATTCGATTTAGCGCCCGGGGCGCTTATTTACTTTTGGCACCTCGAGGGAGGGCGCTTATTCGAGACAGGGCGCTTATTTAATTTCTTAAGAAACAACCAAATGTATCTAACAATAACAGAAACTGTAACAGTTAGAAATTGTTTAAAGTTCAGTTTATTTTAAAATAATTGTTCATTTTAGCAGTAAATATATACATGAACTGTACGGCGAACGGTCAGGAGTTTATCTAGTTGACGTCAATGACTTCAGTATGGGCAGTTATCCACAATAGGGGCACTTATAAGAATAGGGGTGCTTATAAGAACGGGGGCGCTAATTAGAATGGGGGCGCTTATTGGAATAGGGGCGCTTATTTACAAAAACACATTTAAAGGGGGGCGTTTATTCGGAAGGGGGCGCTTATTGGAAGGAGGGCGCTAAATCGAATCATTACGGTACCCAAATTTTAATAATGTTAACTTTCTACTAGAATAACAAGTTAAAACCAAATACATTATCTTAAAACTGGACGTCAAAGAATGATTCAAATAATTATTCACAATTAAGTTTTGGGGGATTAATAAATAAACTGTCCCCCATTAACCCAATAATTTAATACAGATTTTTAAAAATTTCAAGACTTGCTTGAATTTTATGCATCGTGCAACTGTGTAAACCAATGCTTTTCCCCTGAGAATCATAAAAAAATAATATGAACATGTGTAACCCAAGACAAGACAAGATATGACTAGGCTTCCTTCTTCTTTAAGTCAGGCTTGACATTCCAGTAGTACAGAACCTGAAAGGTTAAGGTTGCATTCAGCGCCGTGGAAACAAGAAATGTGATCAGCATGACCTTGTCGCCAGTCTCTTGTATTGTGGTGAAGATGCGTGCTACTGCTCCCAGGAACAGCAACGCGACCATGATGAATGACAACTGGCCGGTGTGGCCATTACGGAAGTTGGTGACTATCTGTAAAAGCTTTAAGAAGAATGAATTGTAAATAAACATCTACACAGAGTCAATGCAGAGGTGTACCTTATTACATGAAATTTTCGCGACACTTAAATTTCGCGAATTTCGCGATTCTAAAAAAATCGCGAAATTAAAGTGACGCTAACAATAAGTGTCGCGAACATAACATGACGCGAAAATTAAGTGACTAGCATATGTTAGTATTTAAGAAAGAATAGGTTTAATACCATTGAAGGAAGGAATTTTCAATGTAAACCTTGATTCTCTTGTAGACATTGTGAGAACTGCTCTGTTGTTGCTATTGCCGAGATTTCGTCCCGCCCTTGCGTTTTTGTTAATTTTGATGTTATTGTTCCTTTGATGAAGTTGTTTTGTTTAATTCAAAAGCATGTTAAATGTAAAAATGTAAATTGTGTCTTACCCAAAAACGCGAAATTAAAGTGATTCAAAATACAAAATGTTCGCAAAATCGCGAAATTTAATTGTCGCAAAATATGCGCACATCAAAATCTTGAAATTAACGTGTCGCGAAAATTTCATGTAATAAGGTAGTAGGTTAATGGCTAGTGTGACGGACTCAGATTGAGACCTCTGTCTGGTGCAATTTTGTTGTGTTCTTGGGCAAGACACTTTACTCTCAAAGTGCCTCTCTCCACGCACTGAATACAATTATTTGCCTGCACCTTGAACAACCTGCACTGGTTTAGCTTAAAGCCTGGTTTTGTCTAGCACTCAAGACAAGTGCAGATGCAAGCATAACAGCTTTTATTTTACTGTGAAAACAGCCTTGATGCAAGCATAAGCGCAAGCGCAAGCGCAAGCACAAGGATCAAAATTTTTCCCTTTCTTGTGCTTGAGCTTGAGCTTGTGGTTGTGTTCACGTTATGCTGTGTGAAAACAAGACGCAGCATAAGCACAAGGAAATTTCGACATCTGGCAATGTCTACCTACTTAAAGCTTTTGTTCAAGATTTTCCCACATCTGAGCATTTGAGCCTAGTAACTACGGTAGTAAACATCAAGTTCTTATGTTTGTGTTTGTGCTTTTGTCCACGTTCATTTTCACTTGGCACAAACTACTTATGCTTGTGCTTGTGCTTGTGCTTGTGTCGCTAGCAAAAACCAGGCTTAAAAGCTCAAAATATTCAATTCTGCTTACTAGCTGTCATACACTTCTCAAATAATTCTTGTTAGTTCTAAGAATTTGGCAATTCATGGAGACAATATTCCCTCCAGATAGTTGATTGTTTTGTAATTCTCATTACCTGTCTGTTTAACAACATATACTGGTACCGCACACAGCGGTCAAACGCAGTGCGCGTGCGCAGTTCATGTGTAATTGCCGCCAAAAGTTTCCATACAAAGTCTTAAATTTTTCAGTAAACTTTTGCTTTAAAGCCAAAAGTTAACGCCGTCCCTGGAAAGTTAAGGTTTATACGCCGCTTATGGATTGGAAATTTGATAATGCATCTCCACTGAGTGTCCCAGCTTGAACGGTTCTTTCACCGTACTATTTCTTTAACAATTTCTTGCAAAACTTTGCCAACTTTGGAGTCAAAAGTTCGAGGTGGCAAAGACCGGATGTGACATCAATTTTTGCGTTTGACCGCTGTGAGCTGGTACCGTAACTCTTGATGGCGAAATTACATTTTGTTAAAAAAACGGTGTAAACAAAGACACTTACCCTACTGATGATGAGAAAGACAACGTTAAGTGACATGAATTGCACCAAGACGGACATGGGGGTAAGACCAGACACTAGAACATAACAGATGGCACCGTACAGGAAAGGGAAGATGACGGCCAGCAAAGGTTTGTTGGTGTAGTAAAAGTACATCATGACGAGAAGACAGGTCTGGATTGACATGAACAAACTTTCACCCCAAGCACTGAAAAGCAAAAATAATACAGTGATCAGAGCAATGAAGTGAATAACATTGAGGGGGTTGGAGATAGGAAACTGGTAAAACAATCCTTTCTCCTTTCAAGACAAACATGTTTGTTTGACATGCAAAAAGGGGGGGGCACAAAGTGCTGTTTTAACCTTGTAGGGCCTCTTACAACTAAAATTTAGTTGCTAGTTGTCGGTGTCTGACATTTTCAGACTGCAGACTTAGAGTATATATCATGTTACCATTGCCATTATTGAGAGGTAACCTTAACAGGCTAACCAGAGACTGTGCTATTCAGTCTGCAGTCTGCAAATGTCAGACAACCCTATTTTTTTTACGTAAATATACAGTAAACATACCTGAAAGGGAATGCCTTGGCAAAACTATATGTTGCAGTTGCAGTCATCGCTACCAGCTCAAGAAGAAATGACATCAAGCTCAGACCCTCCACACTGGAGGCTTGTAAGATTTTGATAATCTGAGGGATTTTGACTGCAAAAAATAACATGGGCAATTATATGAATCAAATTCCCCTGAGTAACGTTTAACTCTGTGGTCAACTCCGTAGCAAACCAGGCCAAGGTGGGGATTTTACCAGGAAAGGCCCCCTGGTTTACATTTTCTTTTGCAAACAAACTGTCTTAATCCCCAGAATGTAACATACACAAGATAGGGCACGACAAAAGTGCTGTCTGATAGCCCGGGGCTAGTGGATTGATTGCTTGGGCTAGCGTCTTTTGCCCACGGGTTGCCCGATAGGCAAGTAACATTGGTTTTTTTTTTCTTTTTTTTTTCTGATGGCAAACTTCAGAAATGAGTGTGCAGCAGGCAGACCTACCGGTAAATCAAATTTTATAAATGATGCTATTTGCTAACAGCGCCAATGCAAGCCAATTCAAGTCACAGTGGATTTTTTTTGGAAGCCTAGTTTCTATTTTAAGGGCATGTGCAACTTTCCAAGTATGTTTGCATATAATTAGTTATGCAAATTACTGTCGGGCTAGCTTCTCAGAGCTTTGGGCAAGTGAGATAAGATAACAGCTTGCCCGAAAGGCAAGCTGAGTTTTTTATTTTCGTCTCACCCTGACAAGATCACGCAAGGGACTTGTAGACTTTTTCTCAAGATCTGGTCTTCGCAGAGAAACAGCAAATATGCAGGAAACGAACATATCAACATTCCAGATGTTTACAAGTCCCTCCTTGATCTTGTGCAGCCGTCGTTCATTATCTTTTGCTGGTGCAGCACACGCAGAATTGTGAATCGTTAGAAAGCCATTGCTCAGTTGGCTTTTTAAAAACCAATGAAGCCTGAAGTTGTTTGTCTAACGTTAACACAAGTCAGTTTCAAGCACAAGTTTTACACTCTGATGTCCATCCCTGACTGCAGTCTTAGTATTTTAGTCATCTTATTCCCCAATGTTTACAAATTCCCCATGTTCTATCCTTCAAGCTACACAAGGGGCAGGTCTCCATGTAATCCCCCCCTGCCGCCTTCTCCCTCCCTGTATTTCCTAACATATCTTCGTGGAACGGAGGTCAACCACAGGGAAAAGCTGGTAAAATATGCACAAAACCTTCCTCGGATCGACAGATCACACTAATGATCAAAACATTGAACAAATCTAAAATTGTTAACTTACTAATTGCTGATCCGACGACAATGCCATAACCCAAAACTTTGCTTACCGCAATCTTCAGACAAGCAACTGCAACATGAATAGAAACAAAATTTCTGCTTTAAAAAAAGTCGAATAAGCATAAAAGAATCCCGTTGAACAAAGTCCGGCCGGTCAAAATCGAAAAATATACAAAAGTAATGATGAAATAAGAAGATTTATAGCGTTTCAACACGAAATGCAAGCAGAAATCTGTAAATCTGTTGTTTTACCTACCGTGAAAGAAGTTAAAGTTGAGAAAGAATTCATCGTGGCAATATTTTGGGACGATGAAGAGAACCAGAGGTGTGAAGAAGAACTCGCCGACCGCCATCTTGGAGTCCACGTCAAAAAGCCGGTAAACACATCATGTAAGCAGTCATGATCTCTCCACAGGGAAGAGAATGTAGTTTTGCTTTGCCCTTGGACCCTGGCCTTGCTCTTCCACAAACGTCTATGCTATAAAGCATAAAACTGTCTGGATTTGTCCCTACTCAATCCGGATCGTCACAAAAAGCGCTTTACAAGGATAGAAGGATTTCCAAAACAACTATAATACCTCTGTTAGACAATGCGGATGTCACATGGGGAGACAAAGCCAATTTGACTCTTAAGAAGAAAGTCCAAGTTCTGCAAAATTTAGCTGCCAAAATTGTGCTCGATATGCCAAGGCATTCATCTGCTACCGAGGCGCTCCAACAGCTTGGCTGGGATAATTTAATGGAAAGGAGAAGACTTCATAGATTAATTTTGTTTTTTAAGGCATTAAATGGCTTGATTGACTGGGATTTTAATTTTTATAGCTTTAAAGACATTCATAATTATAATACTCGTGGACGAAATGACATTTGTAGGCCCAAGTCATGTCGCTCCTGGGGCCAGAACCGTTTTATTAATCAAGCTGCTCACGAATGGAACATTTTACCCGACAAAGCAAAAAGCGCATTTGACATTTTAACTTTTAAAAGACATATTAGAAGTATTTGATAAGTTTTTTAATTTCTTATATTCATTTTTTAAAATTTAACTTTTTCATCTTCTATTTTTAATATTCACTTTTTAACCATTTTTATCATATTTGTTATTTATTTTATGCAGGGCCCCACTGAAAACCACCTTTTTGTGACGTGGGCTCCCTGCTAAAATATCTTTATTATTATTACAAAAAGCCCAGAAGAGAGCAGAATGAAAGGTCTGCTTGGCTGGTGGTCTTTTGCGATCTTTTGACGCGAACCATGTGGCGGTGAGCAAAGCTGAAAACAAGCTAAAAAAAAGCAGTTTTATTCACAAAAGCAACTCCTGAAGCATCGGTCAAATCAATAACCCACAACTTTTTTAACGAATCATCCGTTACATCGGTCCAGTCTTTGGTCTGTTTCACGCCACCGAAGGTATTCTTTTTCAAAGTTCTTAAATTTGTTGGATCTCTGACATCTCTGGTATGCCTTCTACATGTGATTACGACAGCAGTAAAACCAAGGAACTCGGGGATCTTGTTTGTTAAGGGATTTGGTAAATCCACATTTTTGCCTGAGAAAATCAGAGGCCACTGCACTCAAGAACTTAATCCCGCCAGAAGATTGCCGGCTCTTTTATAAATATACATATGTAGAAGAACATCTCTCAGCTCCTGAGCTCCAACAAATAATAATAAAAAAATATCTAGACTATTTAGTGTGAAGAACTAGAAAACTCGAAGGTTCAAAACTATATAAAAACTTAGAGCGCGGATATTGTAAAATATTCAAGCAAAGATAAAAACAATCAGATCTGAATTTCCTTATTAGCAGGGTCAGTATTATTATAACCTCAAAAAGTATTTTTACAGAGAATTTATTTCCTAAGCTACTCTTATTAAACTTTAAGTCTGAATTTTTAAGTAAGCATTATGATCTAGGTGAACTGAAGTGAGTTTACTAGAGGAATTCAGTGGGCACTCAGTGAAAGCCGATCAAACAGTCACAGCCTTGAGTTAATAATCGTGGGAGCCACCATCTTGAATAGCTTGATACTCAATCTGATAGGAACGCTGACGGTTGGTACAAGGTTTCCAGTTAAAAATTCAACAGATTAAAGCCTGAGTCAGGCCTGGGTAGAGACAGGCCGTGAGTGAGTCCATAGCTTAGTACATTAAAAAAAATTGTCAATGAAAAAAATTGTCTAGTACGTTAAAAACATGTCACTTCTCTTATCTATCAGGTCCTTCACATAATACGACAAAACAAGATTCTATAGCTATAGATCAATGGCTTAACTCTAATTTCTCGAAATTTCTCTTGAGTCCGGAAAGGAGTTTCCCTTCTTCTGGTACAATAATCCAGCTAAATCTTAGCCGATCTTTCCAAAGGTATGCTTTTTAATCTCGGAATTTCCTTTCGATTTGAAGATGAATTCTTATGCCGCAAAATGATTTCAAAATTAACAACATAGCCCCTTTAAATAATCCTGCAAGCCTTACAAGTGATCAAGTTTTAATTTCTCCACATAATGTCAATGCATTGTGAGGGAGGCAAGTTTTGAGAATTCAAGAAATGATCACCTTTTTCGATCCAAGATTGTTTCATGATCACCTCAAAACTATCCCGTGATTCTCGCCGTGATCACCCAAATAGCAATCTCTTGTACCGGAAATACAGAGCTGTTATCAACATATCCCCGACTGTTATCTACAGATAAATGTGTTCGCAATGGTACAAAAACCTCAGATTTCTGTGTCTATTTTTCTCAGTCACTCAAGCACGAAACCCATTTGAAGTACTTAGCTCACACGTGTAACTATGTAGCGTATTAGCATAATCGCATTTTTTCCAGTATTCGAGATCGATTGCCGTTTACAAATCACAACTGACAGAAGATTTGATGTAATTTGAAAAACACAAACAAGAAACGCGATATCAGTTGACTTACAGCAATCGTCACCGTGTTCAGAGGCGTCGAGGTACAGACCGCAAAAAAATTCAATTTTGCCAATGTTTACCCCGTACGAATCAATTCAATTTGGGCGGATGTGATTAAATCTGTCGAAGAGCTTCGGAGTTTCCCGCTGTTTTTAGCCCAAACAAGCTTCACGAAAGAAGACGACGCAATTTCGTAAACATTTCGACTGGCAAACTAGAGCGAACAGGTGTTAATTTGTCAGCGAAGTCCATTTTAAAGTAGCCATGTCGCACAATTTGACAACAACTGGTTTCTTCTGGGTTACGCTCTCCGTTCTAAGCTCGCTGTTAGCTTCTACGGGATATTTTCTCCCGTATTGGATAGAAGGGAACATCTACAACACTACAGTTTATTTGGGTGTATTTCGCCGCTGTAACTTCTTGATAAAAGGAAAAGATGGGCTTTCATCCATTCAACGAGCTTGCGGCAGGTACGCAAGTTTTCAAGACATTCCTTCCGAAGCATGGAAAGCTTGTACTGTTATGATGGGAATCGGTTGTGGGTTTTTATTGCTCGTTGCTTTGACAGCCATATTGTCCTGCTGTTTAAAAGACATTGTTACAAAAACTTCTGCACGAGTT
This sequence comes from Oculina patagonica, assembly GCF_052425735.1. Taxonomy (NCBI): domain Eukaryota; kingdom Metazoa; phylum Cnidaria; class Anthozoa; order Scleractinia; family Oculinidae; genus Oculina; species Oculina patagonica. The sequence continues at coordinate 32,582,492 of NC_135765.1, read as the reverse complement.
GGAGGCGCGTTTCAATTCTTGGCCGGTAAGTATGCGATATGGACAAACACAAATGCGCTAAATTTAATTTAATTACATAGGTGCCGAAATACTTAGAGAACAATTTCAAACCCTTAAGTCCAACACCTCGCGCAGAGGTTTGTTTGCTTTTTTAAATGGTTTTCTGTTTGGGCTTTACAAGTATGTTCTTATCTACAACGATGAAATATGACTTATCAAATGACAAGTATCCCTTTTGGAAACGTGTCTTTTGTCTAGTGTTGTAAATCTACACGCACAATTAACTTCAAAAGTTTGCAAAGTTCATCACACAAGATTATGTCTTTGGTAAACCATGTCAGTCAACGGGTTAAGAGAAAAAACACGCAAACGTCCTCCTTAACACAAAAAGCGAGTATAGTTAGCACATCGAAGTAAAAAGTAAACGCTTTAATTCACTCTTCTTACTTCTTGCAAGTTCTAATAACTTAGCAAATTACAGTGAAATTAATTGTGTGATTTGCACAAAGGCTATTAATTTAAAAGCGGCCGCCAAAGTTCTTTAGGTAGAGGTCACAACCACATTATAAATTCCCGTAAAATTAGCAAGGGTTTAGTTCACAAAGAGATTGATTTAAATTTAATCCTACTTCAAAAGAAAACAAATGTTTTTTTATTTCGTGTGCTAACATTGAGTAGATCGCTCGAACGACGAAACAGATAGTTTATATCTTTCGTGAGTTATGACTGAAATGTGCGGGTCATTTAGCTGACCACAGGAAACTGACCTAGTAATCGTGTTGAAAAGGAAACTTTTTGTTTTATAAACAATGCTTTGTTTTTCCGCTTTTGAAATTCAAGCCAATACACACAGGTGAGGTTCTCCAATAGCGAGCATTTTCATTGTTTCCACAAGAAAGATCATGAAAAGGCATCAATTGATTTGTGATGAAAATAAAGCTAAATAAACGCCGCCGTGTCCGACTTAAATGCGAAGGGAAGGAAACGATTAGAAAAGCTTTCATATTTAAAAGCCTGTTGCTTGGAAGGTCAACATACTTCTGAATATTAACCTTTTTCCTTTTCTTCGGATAGGAACCCAGTTAATTTAACTTTAAAATTTACATTTTATAAATGGAAGTCAAGAATGTTCAAACAGAAACAACATTCCAGAAAACAATTATTAAATACTTGGCATTTCTTAGATCTTACGAAATTTCCTGGCATAGATCTTTTTATCCGCCATTTTCATTGGCCGCAAACAGCGCCTACACATGGGGTTTGTTTGCCTTTTCAAGTTTCAACCATAGCTTGTTGTATTTGTAACTGACTCCATATGATTAGCCCGTTAGAATTAATGCCACGTACACGAACTTTTATTTTTAGCATTCTAATTATTTTAAGCTGAGGGCCCCAAGTTTATCAGTAACTTACGTTACTGTCACGGGTCACCCTCATTAAATAAAGTCTTTCACTTCACGAACGAACGATTGTGCAGCTTCAACGAATTTCCAAACGATGACCAAAACCAAGCTTCTCCTTAACAATACAAATTCGTGAGAATTATCCCTGTCTTGAGCCAGGAGCCCTGCTGTAGCTCATGGCCCAACTTGCACAAAGAGACCAAAGAGCTGTCTGGAGTCTAGTGATGAGTATTCGTATATTGACATCAGCGTTTGAAGGGTTTACAGAACTACAGCTTTGGCGAAGTTGTTTGACTTATTCACTGTACTGTTAAAGTAATTCAAGACCATTCAATCTTCTAACACGTTTTGGCTAAGCCACATGTACGCTATGCAGACCTACTTTCTTGGCCACTCCTGTGTATGTGTAACGGGAAACTTTACTGCGCAATCACTTAATCGATAATTTCGACAAATGATTTTGAAGCTAAGTTTTGATCACACTCAGTAATAAAACACTGACTTTATTTTCTTTAATTTTCAGGCTTCCTTCTTGCAATATCCTGTGGTATTTACCCATCAGGATGGGGAAGTGTTGAATTCAAGCAAGCTTGTGGAAACGATGCTAATTTTTACAAGCTGGGCCACTGTAAATTGAGCTGGGCTTTCTTTGTATTTGTGGCAGGGACTGGCTCCGCCTTCATTTGCGCAATTTTGTCCACACGAGCGGGAAAACAGAAGAAGAGGTCGTATTCACGAACTAATATCGAGAGATCGAACAGTTTTTTGGTGTAGTGCTGAACCTTAGCCTGCAAAAGCTGCATCATGTGGAAATATCCGCGAGAAGTTTTCAATGTCACACAGACCCGAAATGATCCAATCAGAATCAAAGCCGAAACCTTGTACCCTGTGTGAAGCGCGGGAAAAGACGCTTGCCAGCTCACGATTAGTTTTGGTATAGCTTCTGATTGGTTGAAAAATACGTCACGTTGTCTTTTTAGATCCTCTAACGTCAGAGCTATGATGTTGTTTTCTTGTCCAATCAGGAGACTTAAAACAAAAGCAGTGGTGGTTTCGCTCAGGTGGTTTTTCCCGCGTTTACAGCCGGTTACACGTTTTCCCGCGCTCGGCGTTGGTTTCCCGCCGTAAGATTTTTTATTGGCCCGTTGCACTATCCACAGTTGAAGTAATCGGCTTTGAGATTTCAGTTTTAGAAAAGATATAAAACGCTCTAGTTAATATGGATAATCACAGTTACCACAAAGACAAATGGTAGCTGAAAGTAGCGAAAACCAGTGGCGAATTAGAAATAGTAAACTTGATACAACACGTTAACAGGCGGTTTATAAACACTCAGCACTGAACACTTAGATACAATTTTTTGTACTCCTATTGTACACTTAATAAACATCTCAACCGGTTACCTTGGCTCTCTGTGCCTTTATCCAACGACAATGGCAGTCAGCATGGTAGGCAGTTGACAAAATTAAAACACCTATTTCATTAACAACTTCCTTGAAGTTGATAAAGATAAATAAACCGCCGTAGCGAATTTTGAAAAGCTGATCTTTGAGCGTTTAATAATAGCCGACGGAGCAAAGTAGCTAACGCTCGAAACGTCGGCTGTTCAGACCGCTACGGCGGTTTGTATACCCTAGTATCAACGTCAAGTTGATGTTTGCCGAAGCTGCATAACAGTTTCTTTAACTTTGAGAAAATTAAGATTTGAGTTAAACGAACGCGATTTAAATCCTCACTCATCAATCTAAAATCCCTATTCGGGCTATTCATATTACTTGGCAATGCATAAGCTCTGACGCTTGAAACCGTTCTCTTGCTAAAGTTCATGACGTGTGTCGATATCGAATTTGAACCTGCTCAAAACGATATGAGCGTAGACGAAAACTTTCGGTCTCCGCAAAAGTCTGCTCACTCCAAGGGCTTTCCTGCGTAATTTGAGAGCGCGCGAGAGGCGTAAAAGCTTGGGGCACGGATGGGAGCTGAAAACAAGTTCCAAGAGAAATTCTTCACCCTGTTGTTCCTCGATGCCCCCTGTCATGCACCGGGCTTTTCCACGCGGCTCTCCTGCGCACTCTCAAAAAAGGAAACGACAGATTAACTGGCTATTCCACGCTGGGCTCGTGGTATTCTCTGAGGTTACCTTATTTCTCAAAACTGGATTACCACAGATAAGATACAACCACTTTGCAAAAAAACTACACAAGTCAACAGCCGTATCTTTTTTCAACCGACAAAAGTACTTTGAAAAAGTTTGCTAACCATATGTGCTAGTGAGATGAACATTTAGTGCTAATCAATAGTTTGCTTTATTTGTTTACATGTACATCTTTAAGTTGGTTTTCCTATTGCCTAATCAACTACAAATGCAATCAAAGACCAGAGGCAGAGAACTCAGATTAGCTGAGTTGCACAAAAAGAAATTAAACAAACTATTAACAAAGTGTTGACAACAGTACATGATGAATTCCAGAGCCTGTAACAGCAAGATCTTAGTAAAGTGCACTATGTGCTGCTACATTTATCAGTTCCATCACAACTTCCAAATAAACTTGTATTACAATCCAACATCGATGTACAGTTTATTTTTCAAGGGGAGCATAATTCAACAGTTTTTCAATCAAGTCCACATGCGAAAGAAGCATTCTTCGACAACAGTATCTCTTCAGTCCCAAGGCATCAAGAGCATCTCTAAATGAATACAAGAAAAAAAAAGATCCGTAGATACATGTAACCTGAGTTTGAGTTTGAGTTTTATTTCAAAATCTGAAAATGGGAACTTGTAAATAGTGTTAGCAGTCCTAAACAGAGCCCACAACAGGGCCCACAAAGCTTGCGACTTTAAAACTACCTTGTTTGAATCACATCTCTCCTGTAAGAAGAGCCTCCTTTAATTTTTACAAAATTACAATTTTTAACAAGGAAAACTAGATTGACCCACCCTGATTTCTTGGTGGCAACAACTACTGTACAAAGAAAATACCCTTCATGACTTTGGCAGGGACTTTTCCTTGTCTAAACCCAGAAATAGTACAGACTATGGAAGGCCCTTCTTGTACGTAATTCCTTTTTTCTGGCACAGGGCTTGAAAAAAGCGCCATCTGGTCACCTGGGACAAGTAGATTTTCCCGCTGGGCAAGTGACTTTTCATGCTCACTATTCCAGTGGGCAAGGACCCAGGCAAGTCATCTGCTGAAAAAGTAATCTACTGAAGGCAAACATGCATCTGTTCCGGGAAAGTAAAATTTGAGAGCTGCTTGTCTGAAGGGCAAGGTAGAATTCAAGATCTTTTCAAAACCTGCTGACAGTCCCAAATGTCCTACTATTTTGACATGCAAGATTGTTTTGCGCAAAGGTTAAGTACTAAGAAAAACAAATGCTGGACAAGTCACATCCCAATGGACTGACAGGATTTTTGTTTCATAAGTCTGGAATGTTCTCCAGCCTGGGGCGCATTTTATTTACATGTATGTTATTCCAAAGATTTTCAGTATGGGCTCCATAGGAATGCAGCATACTGGCATAGGAACTCGGTCTTTACCTGTATGTGAGTGAGGCAGTGCTTGACATAACATGGTGATAGGCACGGGCGGATTGGCATAGAACTTTGAAAGACCTGTTGCATCTTTAGCATAGGATCTAGAGAGATTGCACCCTGGAATCTCTGAAAATCAGAGAAATCTTGGATGCAATGGCAAAATAGAAATGCTTTCTAGTTTACCATTTATTCCAAACCATCCCAGTCAATTCAAGCCATCTACATGTATTAAAATTGTCATGATTTCATAAGTCGCGGGTGGTTAGGAAGCAACCAGATCCCTGATTATCTCAGTCAAGGGAAACAAGTGCCAGTTAATGGCAACATCACTTCTCCGAGAAGTGACTGAGCCCGCGGTTTTTGATCCAGAAGTTGCTTAGCGACATGACATATTTGTATGCGCCATTGCTTTCAGTGTACTTGTGAGTGCTCGCGACAGTTTTTGATTGGATGAAATAATTTAAAAAATTTTTGAGTGCTTTAATGAAGATTTGCCAAAACTGGCACTTATTCCCCCGACTGATCTGGGATTTTCCTGTTTTGGCATTAATTGTTCATGCATGTAAACGTATGTACTCACCCCTCTGTGTATTCCGCTTGCAGTAAGCCAAGATAAGATTCCCATTTGTTCCCGATCACTTTCCCACACGTGAAACAACGAATTGGAATGATCATGATCTTTAAACAACTACACAACAAATACGAACGTCAGTGTGTTAAAAGATCAAAGAATTCGACAGGCTCGAGAAAGCCTGCACGTGCAAAATGCTGAAAATGACAGGAAATCAACACGACCAAAATGCACTACAAAAGCGACAAAACTACAAAGTGATGAACTAAAAAGATCAAAATATCAATAAATATAAAATTGACGTTATTAGTTACCTTTTACAGCCACCAAATTATGAAAAAATACAGGAATTATCAGTCGAGAGTACTCTCGTATGTGAAGTTTCGAAGCACAAAACGTCATTTGCTAGGCGCTAGGTTCCAGTGTCTCACGGACCTAAAAGTGCATCCGCTGAAGAGAACTCCTGCAGGCTCCAGTCGTCTCGGGTCAACCTTCCAAAATGGCTGGTAGAGGGATCGGGTTTGGATTGTCCTCTTTATTGCGAGGGTCTCGCAGGCCCTGCTGCCAGGTTTGTAGCGTATTTTAGGCTTGATTGTATTTTTCTGTCGACCCCTTGACAAAACAGTATTTTCTGTAGCGATAAAAGCTAGATTCTTCTTTCGCCGTGAGCGATTGCACGCGTTGCAAGGCCAGACTGCATGCATAATAATTAACTTGGCATTTCTGAGCTAATATTAAATAACCCTACTGTCAAACGCTATAAAGCACACAGAAAAGTCGCACTTTTATGATATATTTTTGTAATGCCTGGACAATTTATATATTATTTTCGTGGAGGGTCCAGTTGAAATTAAAAGGGGGTTTCACATTTTTCCATTGTCTTTTTGTGGAGTGTATTTTTATTTGGGGGCATATCAAATTGCATAATTATAAACAAAAACATCGTATAGTTTTAATCCATGTCACTAGAATTTTTTTCTTTTTGCTGTTTTATTAGCACCCATGAAATCATTAATAATTCAGAAAACTGTCCATTGATTGCTAAACAACAGTAGTTGTAAGCTTATTGTTTGTACATTTGTACAAGTAATTTTATTAGTGGCATTTCCTGCTGTGATAAACATTTCTATTCAATGGACATCTACAGATCTACCTTAGAGGAGTACAGACTTCGGCAATACCAAAGGATCAGGTCTGTTTTTAATGCCTTCAGCCATACTAGGGATGGTGGTATCCATCAATCTCATGCTCTTATAAAATGCTCTCTTAACTACAGGTCAGGAGCAGTAAATCTCAGGGGTGACTGCCTAGAAGATTGTTAGGGGTATGCCACTGGACCCTAGAAATCCTTTCAATACACCCTGTACATACCATGAAAAACCTATTTATGACCCACTTTGAGACTAAACATAGCAACAAGATCTCTAGTCTAGAGTACTTCAGTCTGTAAAGTTTAACCTCCAGTAATGGACACCTCCTATGGGCAGATACCCCAGGGGGGTACTCCGACTTGTAAATGACGGGGATGATCGAATGAAGGCAAAACTCAGGACCCAAAAAAATCCTTAAGTCTTCCGACATTACCCAAAAAAATCCCTGGACCAAAAATAACCCCCCAAAAAATCCCTTGTCAAATTACCCCTAAATTGCCAGGAGGGGCAATAACGCTCGAGTTTGATTATTCATCATACCATAAATACGCTAAGGCAACCCCCACGCACTCTAATTCGTTTTTAATACCCAAAAAAATCCCCTATTTGAATCAAGTCACCCAAAAAAATATTCGCCAATCTTTCAACCCAAAAAAATCCCGGGATCGAAAATTTCAAACCCAAAAAAATCCTTTGATCATCCCAGTCATTTACAAGCCGGAGTACCCCCCCCCCCTGGGGCAGTTACCTCCCATTAAGTGCATGGACACCTTGGGTGGACACTCAATCTTGATCCTGCCCAATCTGGTATGAGTGGACTCCTCTCATAAACTTGTGGGTTGTTTCTCTAGTCTCAAGGGGGTCCACTTCTAGGGGATTGGCAAACTGTACTTTAAGTGGTCAGGCTATTCATCTGAAATTTCCAAAAAATAACCTTATAAGTATAAAGTTTTGCAATGCTTTTTGGGCATCAACATCCATGCCATGACATATTGAGAGAACTGTCCCATAAAAGGGATACCCTATTCCAGGCAACTCAAAATACCGTAACTTGAACATGTAACAAATACATATATCACTATAAATGAAAACCTGTAAATTTATTTTATAAGTTGGATCCTTGTAGAGATGCAATTCTGTTGTAATTCTTTTTTCGTATTCTCATTGTGTTTTTACAGCTTTTTGACAAGATTCTGATTGCTAACCGGGGAGAGATAGCATGCAGGGTGAGTAATACATTGTATTTTTATTTATTACTTGCTTTTTTCACACCGTAATAACTGTGCTCTTTGTGATTTTCAGGTCATGAAAACATGCAAACGTCTTGGAATCAAAACTGTTGCAGTGTATAGTGAAGCAGACGCAAATGCTGTGAGTTGATATCAAAATACATTTTCTCCTTAGTCTGCTGTCTTTATCCCCTTCCAGGGCTGCAAATAATTCTTTTCACTTGAACGGACGTAATTATGTCCTAATAAGATACCATCTTGGTCGGACAAAACAAAATTGTGGTCGGACAGATTTTTTTTTATCGTTGCCATAAAATGATTTACGATCAAAAAATTGTCCGGACATTATGTCCGACTACTCTTGGGATTTCATCGGACATGAGCAAATTTTGGTCGGCCAATGTCAGATGACCGACTGTTATTTGCAGCCCTGCCTTCTTACCCTTCAAGTTTGGAGAATTTGACCACATATCTGATCTTAATTTAGTTCCATTATTTTTGTCACGACAAACATTAGCACTGGTTGTATTGATATTAAAATGTGTTTTCATTTGTAGCTTCATGTAAAAACTGCTGACGAAGCATTCTGTGTTGGACCTCCACCAACCAATCAGAGTTATCTAAACATGGACGCCATCATGGAGGCGATAAACACCACTGGAGCACAAGCGGTAAGGGAATTGCTTTTGAAGTTTATATTTCCTATCTAGTGGCTGGTGAGCTGCATTCTGGATCAAGTAGAGGTCCAAGTTCAAGCCCTGGCTGGGATCACTGTATTGTATTCAAGATTAGATGTGGGCAGGGCACTTTAATTACTCTTTCTATGACATCTTTTCTGCCTTGTAGTAACCTTTTGTGTAAGGTAGTCTACATTTGAGCCTTGTGACCCATCAGGCCGGAGCTTATCCCAGTTTCTGTAGTATCAAGCGACTAGGACTATTTCTACCCCACCTGGATGGGATGCTAGTAAATCACTGACAGATTTAACCACAGCTTATATATTTGCTGGTACCTATTTTACATAGTGGGTGAAGAGACACACTATAAGGGGAAAAGTGTCTTGCCCAAGAACACAACACAGTGCCCTGGTCAGGACTCGAACCCAGACCTCTCGATCACTTCAATCTATCACTCATATGGGCAGATAACCACTGGGCCACCTCCCACAAACATTTTGTGTACTTACAATAATTTTGCAATTGTCTTGCAGGTTCACCCAGGATATGGTTTTCTATCAGAGAACAGCAAGTTTGTTTCTATGCTGGTAAGAGTTAATTTACATGAATGCAGAGACTCCAACCCTCCCGATTTGATCTGGATTCTCCTGCATTTTATCAGATTCTCCCGATTTATCATGAAATTCTGAAAACAAGGAAAGAAAGAAATGATGTCAAAATGCCGGAAATGGCACTTGAGAGAACCTAAATTTGCAAAATTTCCCAGTGGAATATGCCCCCAGACCCCCCTAGAGGTTAGCACTTTCGATTCGGTGCTAAAAATATTCCCTATTTTCCTTCAAAAAGGGTTGGAATCTCTGTGAATGTAATGTTATATTTCAAATGCAAAAGGCAGTCTTACTGTAGTCTCATTTGATTTCCACTCACAGAGAGAAGATTTCAAAATAATAAATTATTAATAATTCTTTGCAGTGTACTTTTGACAAAACTCAAGAGTTTTGGAAAGTGCATGACACTGTTTCAATGACAAGTGTTGACACAGAGCTTTCATTAAGACCTGACATCTGCCAAAGCTCTTTGAGGTATTCTGTGATGAATCTTCAGCTGGAATTCATGGAGCTCCCTAAAAAAAGGGGTGATGTTTCAACTTCCTATATTGCTCTCTGATATTGAAAGCCCAGTGATATACTTACAGGCTCACATTGTGTTGGCCATCTGCTTTTAAAATAAAAAATAAACTGGGATCAAAAATTAACTGCAATATATACTGGTATATAAGCTTCTTTTCTCTAACACATTTATTTTGATATTATCAACAGGAGAAAGCTGGTGTTGCCTTCATCGGTCCTAAAGCATCAGCTATGCAAGCCATGGGTGACAAAATCCAGAGTAAACTGATTGGCAAGAAGGCTGGCGTGAACATCATCCCTGGGTTTGAAGGTGTTGTCAAGGTGAGAAAAAACAGATTAATCACAAAAAAGAAGTCAAAACTTGTCTGATTAATTTAAAGGTTGCTATTATTATAATGTTTTTATTCTCATTTAAGTTTGATCTTTCCTTCAGGATGACGAGGATGCAGTCAGAATCGCAAATGAAATAGGTAAGCTCAGAAATATTCATTCCTTGCCAATAATATGTTGACCGTCCTTTGGGTGAATTATGAGTTGATCAAGGAAAGCAGTCAGGATCAGGCCCATCTGGCTATGTGCTTACTTAACACATATATGTGGCAGGTCTATTATTGATCAAGAATCATGTAATTTTATTGCGGTTCTCATTGATATGCGAACTCTGAAATTCAATCCTCGACCAACGGTTTACGCTTTTTTGCTGCTGTCAATCATCTTAGCGGACCTCTCGGGAAACAGAGTTAAGTTTAAGGTATCACGGAAGGAAAATTGGCGTTTTCGTGCAAACCATCAATGATAACCCCAATAAAGTATATATTTTCTGAAAGCTTTTTGAATAAAGATTGTAATTTTGAATTTTGTTTTGATCATATAGATCATAATAAGCAACGTCAGCAATTTGTTTGCAATTATGATGTTGCGCAATTTTAGGTTTATTTGAGGATACATTTAAATGTGAGCCAAAACCTTTATGTGGAATTTGATCTACATATATTGGTCTAAAAAACGGTTTCTCAGATTTTTCTTTTCTTGCTCCATTAATTTTTTATGAATTTTTAAACTTTAAAATGGAATTTTTAGGGCTTCTTTAGGATTAATAATTCATAAAAATTAATGGAGCAAGAAAAGAAAAATCTGAGACACCGTTTTTTAGACCAATATATGCAGATCAAATTCCACATAAAAGTTTTGGCTCACATTTAAATGTATCCTCAAATAAACCTAAAGTTGCGCAACATCATAATTGCAAACAAAATGCTGACGTTGCTTATTATGGTCTATATGATCAAAACAAAATCCAAAATTACAATCTTTATTCAATAAGCTTTCAGAAAATATACAGCTATTTCAATTAACGTTGTCGGGATCAAAGCTTAAAGACAAGACTGAAAGGCAGTATGGGTAGAAGAAGAGGGCAACTGCACGTGCTGAATACTAAAATATATAATGACATGACAAACGCGAATTTGCACGTTTTCTATTTCTTCAGACATGTGAAACAAGGTGGTTTTAGCTACACTGAATTTAAGGAGAATTTTCAAAACTCAGAACCAAGCAACAGTGAAAGTAAAGCTACAGAAAGGCCTCCTGAGAGGAAAAACAAACTGGTGCATTCTCCACGTGCGATGATGCTTAATGAAGCTTATATGCAAATTTGTAGTGAATACCCAGAACGCCATACGGTCTTGCCTTTTAGCTTTTAGCTTTGACCGACAACGTTTATTGAAATAGCTGTATACTTTATTGGGGTTATCATTGATGGTTTGCACACAATTTGACTTGGAACCAAAATGCCAATTTTCCTTCCGTGATACCTTAATCGGGTCAAAAGTTCATGTCTGTCAGTTGTGATTGGTAGATTTCAATCCATTTTGTTTTGTTTCTGTTTTTCATGGTTCATTGGTTGTCGCCATAATTATGATTGACAGCCGTGAAAAATGCAATCGTTAGTTGGATTGTGAATTTCAGAGTTCGCATTTCACTGAAAACGGCAATGAGTACATGTATTTGGATTGACTTTGTTGTTAGTTCTGGTCAGTGGGCTCTTTGCAGCTAATGGTCACTTGGTACAATATCCCCCTTATTGAAGAGCCAGCTACGTGCTGCGACATCCAAAGCAGAGGGACTTCAACCAGTCAGCCTTGATGTTTCTTTGTTTTGGAATGTCCTGGGCAGTGTGTAGCTTGCCCTCCAGCAAGGCAGATTTTATACCACGTGACTATTGGCTGCAAAAGGCCCAATGCTCTAAGAGGTTTTCTACACACCCGTACCTCTGGTTCTCAATATTTAATAATTCAAATATTTTCATCATTAATTTGTAGGTTACCCAGTCATGATCAAAGCTTCTGCTGGTGGTGGGGGCAAGGGAATGAGAATAGCTTGGAATGATGAAGAAACAAAGTGAGAAGTTTTGAATTTAGTGTGTAACCAGTCAAAGCTTTTAACATCATTTGAAGTATAGGTGGCTACCCTTGTGAGTCACTTATCTGAGAGGAATATTAGAGCTGAAAATATTTCCCTTAAATATAGGAAGCTGAATTTTAGCTGGCAATTCATAAAATTTATATAGAATACCTGCCAGAGCTCAGGGTTCTCATCAAAAGCGCTTACAGCACTGACATTTAATTTCAAGACATAGCTGTTAGTTATTGATTTAAAGCCATTTAGACACTGCTATTGTTTTATTAGGGAGGGATTCCGGCTTTCATCTCAAGAAGCTAGTTCCAGCTTTGGAGATGACAGGTTGCTGGTAGAGAAGTTTATTGACAATCCGAGACACATTGAGATTCAGGTATGATCTTTCAGCAATCATTACTCATGCTTCTTCTTAATGAATGTGATTGTGAGATTTGCCATTAAACTTTGTAGCTTAAACAGTCAAATGTGTAACCTAATACATGTATGAAAAATATTATATAACAAGGATGGACAAGGATTATTAAATTTTATTATTATTTAGATTATTAAATTATGATGTTTACTGTGCTTTTAATAATAGTATATAAATGTGGTTTTAATTATATTCTTACTTTTTCCAAAGGTACTTGGAGACAAGTATGGAAATGCAGTAAGTGAAAATTTACCGTAAAAACCCGCAGATAAGCCGCACCTTTTTTCCAAAAATTTTCGCTCGAAAGCGGGGGTGCGGCTTATCTGCGGGAACATTCGGAAAAGGTGCCGTAAATTTTTGTTAACTGATGCTAATTTATGGAAAATTATGTAAATTAAAAAACTTAAAACTACAAGAGAGTACCGGTCATTGCTTTTGCAAGTTTGACAGCTCCTATACTGTTTGCAGTGTCGACAATGGCCTTTTACTTTAACAGTAATATTGATACTTTTACGAGCGAGAAAATACCACCAGTATTCACGAGTAAGATGGCCAATTGTTTCTCTCTCATTTTGCACTTTGATGAAAAATTTGTCGAACTGATTACGAAACTCTCATTATGCAACAAGTTTATCTCCAATAGATGGCTCCCAAATCTCTTTAATTTGTCAATGATAGCCACGAAACTCGAACGCCTCCATCGCCATCTTGTTTTGCTTTACGTTCTCGCCCTAGTCCCATATTTCGCGTCCGATCAAATGCCTGGCTACGAGGCTACGAAAGTTCTGCAAACGAAAGTTCTTGTTGTTGTCACGCAAAAACCTATGGAAAAACTGCGTTGAATGAAGAAATACCTGTCAACAAATGCCAGAAAAAGATCACCCATAATATGTCAAAGTTGGTTTTCATTATATTAAAGAGCTCAAATTGTGGGTAAGACTGAAGTATTTTCTGTTTCAATGTTCATTGAGTTTACGTTCGATGAAGAAGACTTCCTAAAGACTCAACTTTGGATTTTTGACTCGACTTTGGATTTTCTTTGATTTACTTACAAAAAACTTTTTTTCCAACATTTGAGTTGTTAAACTCAGGGTGCGGCTTATCTGCGGGTGCGGCTTATACGCGGGTGTTTACGGTATACTTCTGTATTTTTTATATTTATTTTTTATACACTGTCAGCTCTATAATAAATTTCAACCTCTAAATATTAAAAAAAATATAATATAATTATAAGGGAGCACATACTTTTTGCTGAATCTTGTTTCTTGAAGTTTTCAAATTTTGTGTTACACTTAGGTTTACGTGAATGAAAGAGAATGTTCTATCCAGAGACGAAACCAGAAGGTCATTGAAGAGTCACCAAGGTAATTACACTGAATTTGCATTTAGAGCAATTGAGTGTTGAAAAACCAAAACCAAGGTAATCACTCTGACCAATCACAAAGGACACAGACAATCCAGTGGACCAATCAAAACTCGAAGCAAATGCATGTAGCTGGCACGAAGCGCGGAAAAACGTGCAAAAGTGAATCAGGATTGGTTTTGGTTTTACAGTCAACTCTCTCTTTGCGGACACCCCACTATTGCGAACACTCACTATTACTAGCGAAAGAGGTTTGACTGGAAATGACTCCCGCTATTACGGACTCTCGCTATAACGGACACTAAACGACGCCCCAGTGTGTCCGCTATAACGAGAGTTGACTGTACTTCTGATTGGCTGAGAAAGTGGCACAAGTTTTTTTAGCCAATCACTAAGCATAGTAATGCAAAACCAAAGCAAACGCGAATTACTTTCGACACTCAAATGAAAACCGCTCTACCAAGATTGAGGGGTTTGGGGGGGGGGGGATAAAGCTGCAATGAACTAATGTGACATCCAGGGGGACTATAGAAACACTTATAGTAGATTTATGCTTCAGAAACTAGGATAAGCTCTGACTGGTGGTATGGGCCACTTGGCTTGATGCAGACTTTACCTTTTCACCGTATTTCTCAAGAGTGAAACTGGAGTTACTGCTAGCTCGGTAAAATAACCTCATATTTTCTTGTAGCCCCTTTGTGGACCCAGATA
>NC_135765.1:32546072-32567392 GCF_052425735.1 Oculina patagonica | reverse complement strand
TCACGCGGGGCTTTGTTTGTGATCTTTTGGCCTTTGCTTTGTCGACCCTCGCCTGAGATTTCTTTGCAAATTCTTGGTGGTGTCTCGTAAATGCATCTTGAAGAGATTGAGTTGCGGATTTGAGTTGTCCCAGTTCATTGTCATCAATTTCTTCCGAATTTCCCGTGCTTGATTTATCGTTGGAGATTTTAGGGAGATCGCTGTTTGGGGAGGAACTTTCATGTGTCCCATTTGAGGCAGAAGATATCTAAGTGACGAAGAGAAACAAGACAACAAATAAATTTCAATATTTACTTTAACAACAAGAAGGTAGATATGTATATTCAGGAAATGTTGGTTCTCAGGAAAATCCAGAGAAAACTTTAGCGAAAGACGAGAATCAGCAACAAACTTATGAAATAAATGTGGCCTTCAACATGAACCATTTCCAGGGATGGGTTGTTCCCAGCCCTAGACCGTGAAAATGTTTTGTTGACGTCACCGCGACGAACCACGTGACCGAAAACGAATTGACCGCTCGGTTTAGCAACGAATTATTGGAACTTGGAACGTTTTTGCACATATTGAAATAAAAAATTCCCATGGTTGTTGTTGATTTTAGAACGTTTTGAAGTTTCCTTTGTCTGTTTCATGACTAAGGGGTGAAAACTGGGAAACATTTCTCCTGGATTGTCTTAAACGTAAACTGGACTCGTTTGAGACTATCAGCTTACCGTAGATGGTGCGAGTGCTCGTGGTTCATTGCTTGCAGCAAGTGATTCATCCAGTCTGTTATCAGCTGTACCAGAGTGTAGAGTGCCAGACGACAGACTCGCTGAAGAAACCGAACCAGTCTCCTCACGGCCTGATACGGGACCTTGATAAAAAACAAGTCAAATTGAAATTTTCGAAAAAATAGTCTTCCACTAAAAAACATAATTGATCAAATTTTATCACTTTCCTTTTCAAAAATAACAAAAAAAGGATGTCCTTTGTTAAAGTCCAGCCAATCAAATCAAGTGTCCCAGAACCACCTGTTCCTCGTGCAAAGGCCCCGCCGGCTAAGAGGGACCGAGGCAGATCTGGGAACGGGAATGTTTTCGATGCAGAATAGATATTTCATTACAGTAAGTTAAAAGGCCCTACATTACTACAGCGTTCAGTTACAAAGGCCCTAAAATCACACTATTGAAAATTTATTCACCGATCACTCCTGGTAGGCAAACTTTATATCACAGTGAACCTGATAAAGTTCAATATTTACACCCGCTTTCAGTGTTACGTGCATAGCGGCTTTCTATCAACATTCATTTTTCGACGTGCTTTAACAAACAAGACGGATCGAAATCCGCCAATCACAGCCCACTAGCATGACCTTCTGGACTTGTGGGCTCATTTGCATGAAACCAACACGGGTATGCATGGGTTTTGGTTGGCTCATTTCAAACAGCACGTCGAAAGATGATGTCGAAAGATACCTATGCATGTAACACTGAAAGTGGGTGTAAAGTGTCTAAACAATGTTCAATCAACAGAGAATATGGACTTACTTCTTACTTCATCATCAGGGAACACACTATCCACTCCCACCTCCCCTGGAGTTACCATGTCTTTCTCCAAAAGTCCACCACCGGACGACAAGGTATGCGACCGTGAGAGTACGAACCACTGCTTCCCATCTGAACCCCTTGTCCAGCGTGACCCTGGTGCACTCAAAAGGGGCTCCACAGGAGCAGATGATTTGGCGCTTTGTTCCATAGGAACATACAAGTGAGCATCGTTCGGGGGCCCTCTTGTGTCTGAGGACAAAACACTGCTGGGAACATAAAGCTGATCCCTAGATGTACCCCTTAAATTGATGTTCCCTTCTAAGCCAGTCAATGACGATTGGCCAAGAGATGAACCAGGTCCCGCCCTTTTAGGCGCATAACCGACTTGTCTCCCACGGCCCCCAGAAGATTGTCCCCTTATGGCGCCTGATACGTCACGTGACTTCAAGGAAGTGACGTCAGATTCATCACTTGTTGATGTTAACCGCGTCATCATTTCCGTCAGCTCGGACAAGGTGGACAGCGTTGAGCCTGCGCTACCTCTAGCACCTGCACCAGCAGTTTCCCGTGGAAGCGACATGTACTCTGTGCTGGAGCCACGGCTCCAATCGCTCGTCGACAAAGGCTTGGGAGCGTAACTGGACGATGTCACAACTGTAGAAATAGTTCCAGACGTTATTGACTTTTCAAAAGCACTGAGCCTCTGTGAAATATCCTGCAATCTGTCCTGCCCCATAAATCCAGTAGAATTTGCAATGTAGCCCTGATTTTCTTTATCTGATTCTCCTTGTCTTCTTTCTAAGTAAGTAGGAACCCTACCATACTGTTCCAATACATAAGGGCTCGTTCTCATGAGGGGCTCTATGGGAGGCACATTTTTACTCATTCTCCCTGGCGCCTGATATGCTTGAGCCCGTGGACCTTCTGGGGTCATTTTCTTGTGCGAGTCACTGTAACGCCGGATGCGGTTTCTTTGCACTTCGAACAGTTGTCGTTCTTCCTCAATCTTTTGGTAATAGTAATCTAAATATCCTGGAGAATAACCTGAACGAGTGGACTGTTGGAAAGCAGAAAGTTGAGATACTCCAATTGTTCTGGACTGTACTGGTCCACTTGAAGCAGTAGCAAACGCTAAAGGATTTCTACCAGAAAACTCTGTATTAGCTCCACTGCTTGGTAGAGTATATGGTAAGCCACTGGCAGTGCGAGTGTAAGGTTCGGATCCTGAAGTTAACACCGAAAATTGCCGGGCACTTGACGACAGTGGTCGGGCGAATCCGACGCTTTGAGTAGTCTTCGTAAGTAGCGATGTTGCAGCGGTCATGCTGACAGTGTCGGCAACATCAGAGAAACCTGATCGAATTTGCGAGGTCAATGGATATACGTGGTCAGTGTCACGAAAAGTGCCAGATTGGGTGGTGCGTGACATGGCAGCTGTCACGCTAAGGTCAGAAGATAACGTCACGCTGAGCGAAAGAGTCGACGGAGTTGACACACTTACAAGCGCGTCGGATTGAAGGCTTGAGGCGCTTCCAGAAGATATGTCCCTTTCTGGATGGGAAGGGTCGCTACTGAACGGTACATCTTCCAAAGGTACTCTACCAAGCTCCTCTAAAACGTCCCTCTCTTTCTGCCTTAGTTGCGCCGCTTTCTCTGCCGTAGCACGCGCTGTTTCTAACGTTCTTTGGAATTCTGATGTCATCTCAGTTTCATCGGAAGTTACACTTCCCAGTGTTGATGACTCGAGTGTCTCGGATAGCAGTGGGGACCCTTCCTGTGATGTGCTCTTAGGGACAACAGTCTGGGGAACTGTGTCGTACGGGGCTCGAACAGGGAATGGTCTATGCTGAGTAACGTCTAATTCCTCCAAAGTCTGTAAGAACAAAAGAAAAAGACAAGGTGCAGTTAACTAAACATTACAGTCAACTCTCTCTAAAAAACCGGACACCGTCAGGACCGGCTCCAACTGTCCGTCTTAAAGAGGTGTCAGGGACGGAACCAACACAAGGTGTCTGTCTTATAAAGGTGTCCGTTAAGGGAGAGTTGACTGTACTAGCATGAGAGTTCTGTTTAAAAATGCTGGCAGAATATTAGTGAAAATTTACCAACACCATGCATAAAAATGTTTACTATAATCGCTAGTGTTCTGTGAGAAACTGCCTTACAGGTTATGACAGCAAAATGAAAAACATTTTACATGGAAAATGTCGTGCCAGCTAAAAAATGGCAAGCGAGAAAACAAAGCAGTTACTTTACTTCCCCTACATTTAAAGGGACTGTATCACGGCTAAGTTAAGTTTAGCTTAACACTCGCTTTGAAACTTCATGTTTGCGAAGAAATCATGAGATCTTATTGAAAAACCATAGTTTCATTACTTACATTGTTGTAATCAAGTTAAAAGTACAAACAAGCCATATCATTAACTTTGAAAAATGTTCAGCCTAACAAATATTAGAAAAACATATCGCAATCCATTTTAACCTTCTTCATGTTTTGTCCATCCAAATCTTCTTTTATATATGCTGTGTTGTTGAAATTTTCCTTCACTGTTTAAAGTGGTTATTTTTCATTTCATTGAATTTGGTGGCCCATTTTCTCATGTCTAAATTTGGCTAAAATCCGTGACACGGTCCCTTTACGCTCTCAGATAGTAGATATGTTTGAGAGTTTTGACGAAAAACTTACTGTGTCTGGGAGAGATGAACCTTCTTCATAAGGGGCTCTACCAGAGAATGGCTCTTCCAGAGTCATTCTCTCCAAAGACCGAACACCAGGGGCTAAGGGTCCTTCAGGCACATCCACGTGTCCATAAATATCAGCTAGTTGCCTCTGGTAGTCCTGTAACTGTTGTTCAAGCTGCTGTTGAAGGAGATTTTGTTGCTGCAGCTGAAGTTTTAGTTTTTGCTGTTCCAGTAGAGCTTCCTGCTGGCTTAGTTGTGCTGTAGGCTGAAACAAAATTCATTTCTTGTAAGGAGTTATGATTACAATTATCTATTAAGTAATATTTCAGTCGGGAGTTGATGGCGACATCACTTCTCCGAGAAATGACTGAGCCCGCGGTTTTCGTTCCAGAAGTTGCTAAGCAACATGACGTATTTTTACGCGCGGTTGCTTTCGGAGTACTCGTGAGCGCTCGCGCTTGTTTTTGATTGGATGAAATAATTCGGAAATTCTTCGAGTGCTTCAACGAAGATTTGCCAAAACTGGCACTTATTCCCCCGACTGCATTATGTAAGATTCAATTTATCCTTGCGACTGATCACAAAATAATACACATGGTTTCCACAGATACCAGATTTCGAAATCCGTTGACTGTTCCCTGATAAAACAATAAAATTTTCCTGGCCAAATAAATACAGAATGTCAGATAAAGAATACGATGCCTCCAGTCTCCACTACCAAAACATCGCTGAGATCACATTGACCTGAATTGTTTCTTCCAACTTTCAATGGTATAAAATCAGGGGTGTTATAATTTTAATTTTCCCTGTCTCAAAATAAAATTCCTTAACTTTTCCCTGGCCTTCAAGAAGAATTTTATTTTTTCCCTGACCATTTCCTGACCAGTTGCAACGTTGCAAAGGCCTGTACACTACAATGAGATATGTGTTGTAGCAGCCCGCTCGGTATACAGTATAATAACCCCTTCACCCTCCCCTCCCTAAAAGACACATACTGTTCTTCCTATGGGGGTGGTAGTGCGTGACCTTTGCGCGGCTTCAAGGGGATGAAGCAGTGTCCGCGCCTCGCTCACAGCTGGATGCGGTATGTCGCTTTCACTTCCCAGGCCAGGGGCTGGATGCCCGTCCTCCCCTTCAGCCATGTCAGGTCTACCATCTTCTGCTTCTTCCTCCTCTTCAGACAATTCCACTTCTGCGATTGGCTCAGGGGCAGCGGAGAAGGGTATGGAGTCTGGAATTCTGTCAGGAATTAATTTGAACAAGAAGAAGCAAAATTTGTTAAGCTCGAATGTAAAGTTCCTGTTTGGATGCAATGCAAGAAATCTAAGTTTGTAATAGACTGCTTGCAGTCTGTATTTCTCTAGAAATCATCGAGGAAGTGCGGGGCGAGGGTTTCAAGGCGCAATGAAAGATTGGGGCGAGACAAGAGTGCATCTCACCCCAAACACCTTCTCGTCCATGCCGCCTTTTTGCGTTCACGTTCCCGATATAAAACGGCTTGTCGGTCCTAAGAGAAAAAACGGACTACAGGTAGTCTTAGTTTGTAACTACAAACATACCTGAATTCTTGTTTCTTTGATTGTGGTACAGTTGAAGGCACAGAGCGACGAATGCCTGGAAACAGAGATTCGTTTTGTTTTCTGTTAGAGCAGTTTTCAATTGAGTGTCGTAAAACCAAAACCAAAGTAATTACTCTGGCCAATCACAAAGGACACAGACAAACCAGTGAACCAATCAAAACTCGAAACAAATACATGTGGCCGGCACGAAGCGCGGGAAAACGTGCGCGAGCGAGTCACGATTGGTTTTGGTTTTAGTTCTAGCTAGTTCTGATTGGCTGAGAAAGTGGCGCGAGATTTTTAAGCCAATCACTAAGCATAGCAATTCAAAACCAAAGCAAACGCAATTTACTTTCGACACTCAAGTGAAAACCGCTCTATTGGCAAATTGCAGATAGTAATCTTTGCCCTTACCGGTCACCAACGTTCCCTAATTTATGCCATCACTGCTTTAGCGGAATAAAGGCATTCTTATCAGTATTAAAAATTTAGAGGCTATGACAATTTTCAGACATCGAATTCCGATTGCGACATTCGAGTGGGTTATCTTACGTGTTGAACACTAGCAAACGTTATTCTTTGCTTGGTTAAAAAAATAGTGTTCTAAACCGATTGTTTCTTTCGATGTTCGTTACAAACTTAACAAAATTAAGTCGATATGTTGACTGGAAAATCCTAAAGCCTGGTTTTCACTAGCGACGCAAGCACAAGCGCAAGCATAAGCGCGATCACGCAAAAAGGACAAATTTTTACCCTTGTTCTTCGTGCTTGCCGCAAGCACAAGCACAAGCATCAAAATGCAATGTGCTTGTGCTTTTGCTTGAGTCGAAGCCTTTTTCACGGAGAAATAAGAGCTGTTATCCTTGCGCTTGTGCTTGCGTCGCTAGTGAAAACCAGGCTTTAATGGCCATATTTTCTCATAGATTCCTGATATCCGAGTTTGTTTTATTTCACATTGTTCATAGAGGTACGCCTGCCGAATCTGAATCTTAGGATTACCTTGTAAAAGGAACTGTTGTGCTGCCTCAGTGGGCAAGTCAAAGCACTCAATTTAAAAAATCAACTCGGAGTAAAGGGTAAGAAACCTTAAGTTCCAAACCTGTTGTTACAGCAGCCTGTGGCGGAGCCTCTTCCGCAGGCTGTCTTCTCCTCCACTGGTCGCTAGTGAAAACCTGGTTTTCACTTGCGTCGCTAGTGAAAACCAGGCTTTAATGGCCATATTTTCTCATAGATTCCTGATATCCGAGTTTGTTTTATTTCACATTGTTCATAGAGGTACGCCTGCCGAATCTGAATCTTAGGATTACCTTGTAAAAGGAACTGTTGTGCTGCCTCAGTGGGCAAGTCAAAGCACTCAATTTAAAAAATCAACTCGGAGTAAAGGGTAAGAAACCTAAAGTTGCAAACCTGTTGTTACAGCAGCCTGTGGCGGAGCTTCTTCCGTAGGCTGTCTTCTCCTCCACTGGTCACGCTGTCTCTCTATCCTTTGCAAAAGCCGCCGTAATGGATCTGTGGAAAATTTCACCGCGGCATTGTAAGGGCTATAGCCTAGTTCCTACGAATTCTCTTTTTTTTTCAGTGGCCTGGGATTCGAATACGTCACTGCTCAAGATGGAGCCCAGTCTCCCTCGAGCCGAGAACATCAAGGGACAAGGCTGATGGGCCAACAAGCCTGGTCATAATTTGTGAACATTAAACACACTTTTCCCTGTTCAGTGACTAAAATAAACACTTTGTAGGGCTGATACAAAGGGCATAGCGTCAGTTGGGCACCATCGTTGGAAGAGAGAAGAGTGTGTGGATGCGCTTTACATATCTAGGTACTTCTGGTAGCTGTTATGACCATAATTAAACGTTTGTGGGTGCGTTTCAGCTAAATTTGACCGACTTTTTTTTGTCACGCCATCTTAAAGGAGCAGAGTCATGCTTGTGTCACACCACTGTACTACCACTGCCTATGTTGTGTTACTGGTTACAAAAAATGTAGTGAAAAATGTTGTTTTGACAGAAACACATGATTTCCTACAAAGACAATTCCTGTGACAAAATCTTTTGTGTAACTTTACAGTTGACAGATCAATGTTTAGCCCTAAGTTACCATTCACTGGAAAATTACTGTATAGTTGTTGATACAATAACAAACTCTACATTATTATTATTATTGCTCTTGCTTTAGGCTTTTTGGAGACATGGAAAGTTTTGCAATCTTAGGGTTTACAATAGCAACAATTATTTTTATGAAAATGTAAATTAGTGATAAGTTGATTAATCAAAACTAGGAAGCAAACTATTAGAGTAAGATTAGTTTACTTTAAGTGCAACTCTTTGTTTGCAAGCGTGTTTGTGAAATAAATTATGTGGATTTTTTCTTCACTGCTCTAACTTTGGACAGTTGTCTAAATTTGGGACAGTCAATATTCCATACAATAGCATTAAGGCTATGTACGTAATTTATACAAGGACTTTTAACATTTCACTTTGAATGAATGCAGATTAATTTGATAAATTATATAACTGTAGTTAACAAAACAAATTTCAGTTTATTAGTAGTCTAAGTACCTTCAGAGGGACCCTTTGGAGCACCATCAGGTAGGGGTTCTCTTTCAGGTTCCATTTCTGGCTCACTGTCATGCTCAACTCTCTCTGCGCTCCTATCGGGAACAACAGCACTGGGGACGCTTCGTGGTGGCTATGAAACATAAAAAACAAACAGTCAAAGAAAGGTAAAAAATGTAAGAATAGTATAAGTCAATTTTTTTCAGAAAAAAGTAGTTTCATTTTGTGGAAGTGCTGGAGACATAACAGCAGCGTGCCTCTCTGTACATGAATAAGGAAATTCCAATTGTAAATGGGTACAGCTACATTGTTGGAACAGTGCATACCAGTTGTCTTACAACATTGCAAGTATTGGAAAACTTGCAAATCTGATTGGCTACACTAGTGTGTCAATTGATAAAAGGCCCTCAGAGTGACTCAGAGCAAAGTTGTCAAGCAGCAATACCCTGGCCAGCTTGCTACCTGCCCTCTTCATGCTTCAAAACATGCTGACTCTTGGTCACTTGGATTGTAAGCAAGATCTCAATTAATATTAATAATAATATTTATTTATATATCGCAAAGTAGTTTACAACACCTGTTTTCTCTCCTCAGGTTCTGCAGGTCTTTCACCGCTCCCTGTAATGACACAAGCACGAAGATGTTACTTGAGTTTTCTATAATATTTACTCTTAATTTTTTATGGTTTGCTTAAATATACATTGGAAGCGCGGTGGCCTAATGGTTAGCGCGCTCGACTCCGAGTCGAACGGCCCGGGTTCAAGGCCTGGCCGGGGCGCTGCGTTGTGTTCTTGGGCAAGACACTTTACTCTCACAGTGCCTCTCTCCACCCAGGTGTATAAATGGGTACCGGCGAATTTACTGCTGGGGGGTAACCCTGCGATGGACTAGCATCCCATCCAGGGGGGATACTTCTAGCAATACTCCTAGGCGCTTAATGCTACAGAAACCGGGATAAGCTCCGGCTGTATGGGCCACTAGGCTCGGAGACAGACTTTACCTACCTTACCTTAAATATACATTAATATTAATTATTTTACTCAAGTGACATCAACTCAAATATTTAATAACAATGATTGGCAGGCTTTCTTCACTGAGAACAAACACTCCGCCTGAACACATCTTCCACATTCTGCCAAACCATTTAAAGCCTAATGCAGCTTTTATCAAATGATGAAAATGTCATTCATGAAAACCTTCATCAATTTTAGCAAAACTTTAGTATTCACCTGACTGTATGCTATCTTCTGATGCTGGCCTTAAATGCCCAGGAGGCTCAAGTGCGACAGTAAGGTCACCTGTGTAACCTGGCAACAACATTTATTAAAGATCAAATATCTTAAGTTTAAACCTATCAGTAATCACTGACGCAACAAAACAGTCATGCATAATACACAAAAACTGTGACATAACACAAAACCGTATGAGGTACAATAAACTCTCTTTAAGACGGACACCGTCAGGACCAGCTCCAACTGTCCATCTTAGAGAGGTGTTCGTCTTTTAGGTGTCCATTAAGTTTTACTGTTACAGTAAAATGACTGAAAAATGGTATTGTCGGGAGGTGTCCATCTTAAAGAGGTGTCCTTCTTATAGGTGTCCGTTAAGAGAGCGTTCACTGTATTAAAACCAATAAATCACACCTGTTTGCATCATGTACATGTCTTCAAATGCTTGCTCCAAGTCTCTCTGTCGATCTTCAGCATCTTCCAATCTTTTGTGAGGTGGCTGAAATATACGCACCTGCAGAGTTGTAAGAATCTGGTAAAAATGGTATCTAAAACAAATGCCAAAATAGTGCAATCCATTCACTGCTCAAAGATTGCACAATTTTTACAGTTGCTCTTCAAATATGGCAGGGGTTTCAAAAAGTTTTGAAGTAGTCGTCAGCAACTGGAAGAGTAGGGGGCTATGACGCCAAGCTTGTTTGTCTCACGCTGATTGCTATGACCAGAGTAACTGGCAACATATAATTAAGTAGCCGGCAGACCTCTGGCAGTCACCAGTTTGTTTTGAAAACCCTGCATGGTTTTTCGTATCAATTAAAAAACAGACTACTGGTAATAAATGCATTCTACTTTATAAGCCATGACAATTGGCATGAATTTCCACCCTTTTTCTGGTTGTTGTTTACTCCCAAGAAGAGGTCTCAACCAAATAGATGCTTATTGCCATCAGGTGACCTCACTCCCTGAAAACTTGGTACCTACTAATTTTGATTGGTTGTCTTTTTTTAGGAGTAGATGACAAGAGAACCGGCTAAAATTCAGGCTTCAGACATGGCAAAGTGTCTCCTTTATGAACAAGTCAATTACCGGTATCCTTGCCACAGCTTCTTGCCTTCTTTGACGATCGTGTCTCTCTAAACTATCAAGTTCTTCCATCAGTTTCTTGTGATCCTGTCAAATCACACACACAACCATTATCAATCATTATATAATGTTCAAGGATTCTATTTTTATTTTACTTTTTCGGAATTGCATGCGCTATGATTGGTCAATTTGACTTCATAATAGCTTCATAAAGCATGCGGCTTACATCACGCATGTGCTTTATTGAGTTATAATGCACGTGGCTTCAACACAAAGCTAGGCTTGTGCAATTTCTTAACATTTCATAAAAGAAATAAAAAAACTTTCTCCTTATGCATTGTTGAGTTATTCACTTGGGAATTATTTTTTAAGAACAATCAAGAAGTGCGAGAAGCAGTCTCGGCTCTGCCCTATGCTTCTCTGTGCACTTTTCTCGTGTTCTTGAAAACTCCTGCATGCTTATTTAACTCAACAATGCACTTGGGTGCATTTTTTTTTCTTTACTAAAGTGAAATCAGAGTTTCCATCTTGACCATAATGAAAAATATTAAATTGCAAGTTAAATTGTTTTAAATTTCTTACTTCTTCCAACTGTAGCTGTGCTAATGCATGCTTATGTCTCAGTCGAGCCTTCTCAATTTGTTCTGCTTTGTCACGTTGCACTTCCTGCCAAAAAATAAAACATTGCATTGCATTCCATGGCATTGCATTGCATTACATTACGCTCAAAATAAATTAACCTGCATAGCAGTGTACATGTAAATAATGATATTATTATGACTGTACAGGTAAAGAATACTGTGGGGGGTTATGGTGGGTTCTATCCACTTAAACAGCTGTCAAACTGTTTATTAAGTGGATAGAACCCACCCTAACCCCCCACAGTATTTTTATCAAAGAGATGCTTTGTCTGACAACCAAAGTGAAGGCTAAAATAGGTGTACACAAGCACCTAAAACTTCAAACTCCAAAACATTTGGCTCCTTCTTGGTGTAGAGGACACAGTAGGCGTCACAACAGAAACATGCTTTACAAATGTATTGTTTTCCATGGTTTTCCTCGTTCTTTTGTCTTTTTGTTCTCTACTGTTTTACATCAACTGTGTAAGAGCCAAACATTTGCACTTGTTTTAGCTTCTTATCCTGCCCCCTGTCATACAATCTACACATTGCCATATAAATGTAGCGTCTACAGTAGCGACGGCAAACATAATCATACATGTACCGTAATCAAATCATAATTGATTGATAATTAATTGATTGCCTAACAATCACAGCAATCATGCCCACCTCCAGGATAACCTGCATTCTTTCCTCCTCATCTTTAGCAGCTTCTCTGGCATCTTCCTAGAGAAGACAGAGATAGAGAAAAAAATGGTTTATTGACAGAAAATTCTTTTGTTTAAAAAAAAAAAACTAGTAATTACAAAACCCAGGGTTTGTACTCTTTAAAGCATTTAAAATTCCACAACTTTCCATGACCTTTTCCATGACCTAAGTTCAAAGTTTCCCATGACCTAAAGTTGACCAATTTTCTTCGAAATTTTCAAAAATTATCTTGATTTCAGGTATGTTTTACCCTTTTCTTCACAAAAAAATTAACGTGCTCATTTATTTTGTACAATCAATACTATCAATCCATGACTTTCCATGCCCCACATTTAAATTCCATGACTTCCCAGGCCTGGATAATGAAATTCTAAAATTCCATGACTTTCCAGGTTTTCCATGACCCGTACGAACTCTGAAACCACCAACTGCCCCCCTCCCACCCCCTTCCAGGGACAGTGCAGCCTAGTGGTCAGTGCATTGAACTGTGGCTCAAGTACCCCTCAAGGACCCTTGCTTGTGTGTTTCTGTTGTGTTCTGGGTAGGAACTTCACTCCCTCAGTGCCTCAGAGTTAATTTTGTACCCAGATCTTCTCAACCCTCGGAGAGAACATTACTTTCGCGATTTTGAGGTGCGCATATTTCGCAACACTTAAATTTCGCGATTTTGCAAAAATTTTGTATTTTGAATCACTTTAATTTCACGTTTTTGAGTAAGACACAATTTACATTTCCTGTAAAAACGACTTCATTAATGAAAAAATAATGTCAAAATTAACAAAAACACAAGGCTGGGACTAAATCTCGGCAATAGCTACAACAGAGCAGTTAATGTCTACAAGTAGGTTATGCTTGTACATGCATGAGTTATTGTTCTTGAGTCAATTGACGACAACATCCATTTAGATTGATAATTTCTTTCTTCAGTGGCACAAAACTTATCTTTTCTTAATTATTGACATACCAACCCTCCAAGTTAATTTCGCGAAATCAAAGTGTCGCGAAAATTTCATGTAAAAAGGTAGATGAAAAGTTCACTTGGCCGCTGTAAATAGCTAATGAACTTCTTTCCTATACAAGTAAAGACAAGTAACACAATCTTGAAATAGAGTTGAGGAAGAAAAAAAAGCCGCCAGTCATGTTTTTGCTGATAAATTAATTAAAACACTCAAACCAGCCTTCAATTGAACGCACTTGACCAGATGTGTACTACCGTGGTAAGTAGACATCTGGGTATGAGATTACCTCAGAGTATCAGTGGATGTTGGGTTACAACATTGCTAGCCAGGGTAATCCAACACAATGATGGGGAATAAAATAAATTTAAATGAATTGCATGATGATATTTACAGAGAAAGCCACATTAGTCCTAGCTGATTTTCAAGCAGGTCATCTATCCACTTTGGATGGGAATTTGGAAATGTTTGGTTTTTTTTTGGGAGGGGCAGGAACTGCAGAACCCAGAGAAAAACCTTGGAGCATGGTGAGAACCAACAACAAACTCAACCCACTTTAAGGTACAGGGCTGGAATCCAATCCAGGCCACACTGGTGGGAGGTGAGCACTCTCACTGCTCACATCCCTGCTCCCAAAAATTACATGAACGAAGGCATTCCAGCATGGAAGAAAGAACTTGTCAGTTCATGCTAAGGAATCCTGAGCCACCTTATAACATGAAATTTTCGCGACATGTTAATTTCGCGATTTTGAGGTGCTCGTATTTCGCATTACTTAAATTTTCACGATTTTGAGTAAGACATAATGTGCATTTCCTTAGCAATATTATTTGACATGTCCTTGAATGAAATAAAGCGACTTTATCAACTGAACAATAACGTAAAATTTAACACACAAAAAAACACTGCAAAACTAAATGTCAACAGTAACAACAGAGCAGTTCTCACAACGTCCACAAAAAGTTCATGCTTGTACGTGAATTATTGTTCTTGAGTCGATTGAACACAACATCCATTTACATCGAAAATTCCTTCCTTCAGTGATACTAAACTCATCCTTTCTTGATTATTGACATAATGTAAGTCACTAAATTTTTCGCGTCATGTCATGTTCGTGACACTTTTTGTTCGCGTCACTTTAATTTTGCAATTTTTTTTTAATTGCGAAATTTGCGAAATTAACATGTCACGAAAATTTCATGTAATAAGGTAATTAAGGTAAGCACTGGACTGTTGGCTAGATAAAAACGATTTTACTGTCGCTTGCATCTAAGCGTGAACACGTGCCGCCGAAACATGATCTAATTGGGTATCAAACGTGGCATGATTGGTCATCAAACGTTTGAAGTTTAGCAGACCGTAACGGCAACTTTCGCGCCGAAACTTCAACACATTCCGGTTTCGAAACAGTCGAAATGGCGGAAAGATTGGATATCAAGACTTCCTTCAACAAATTGATCCTGATCTGTGTCGATATGCATTTGCAGGTTCACTTGAATCACTTCTGGTGCAAAGTTTCGCCTGTTCTCAGTGTTTAGGGTGAGCATTTTGAGCGTGAAAGTTGCCGTTACGGTCTGCTAAACTTCAATGTTTCATGACGAAACATGCCATGTTTGATACCCAATTAGATCATGTTTCGGCGGCTCGTGTTCACGCTTAGATGCAAGCGACGGTAAATTAACTCAATTTGTTTAGTACCTGGCTTAGATCCAAATCTCGTTCTACATGGACAATAGGACGCAAATGGAAGCGTGATGTACTGAAGCTGTCCAACTTTTTCTGGTCAGGAACTGAGTGATCTAATGATGTATAAATAAAAAGATAATTAAAAACAACCCACAATATGCCCTTCATGAGTGATGCTGAAAAAAAAAACAGAAAATAAAAGAAAAAAGTAGGAAAATGAAAAAGGCATTGACAAACATACCATTAGTTTATAAAACAGTGGTAAATTATTTTTTTTATTTCATTTTACAAACAGTATTAATAAATCAGTTACAAATGGTTTGAAACCAGGAGTATCAACAGTTTGTATTTAATGTGACTGTCTAGGTGAGGGTAGTTCTAAAAACAACTGTTGTTGGTGACTGTCGTTTTGACAACCTGAGCAGAAGTCATATTCAGATAAAAACTATTAAAAATTACATTTTTAATTATTAATTACTGGTAATTAAAATGGAATTTACCTTTTCTTGGATCCAAGTCCTGGAACATAATTTGAGAAAAAATTTTAATAATTAAAATTACAAGTCATATCATTGGAAATGATCAATAAAGTCAACACTGCCCATATTTTAGCATTTCCCTTTAAATGCACCTTACCCCAATAGGATCCACCGGAGGAGGCAATGCTGCAATTTTTGCTGCACGTCGTCGTTCAGTTTCCAAGGCTTGCTGCCTAAAAAGTGGACAATTTATGCATATGATTTTAACTAAAACACTGTCATATTGTCATACTGTTATTGTTTTTAATTATGTAAGATTCATCAGCAAGGTCTCAATTCAGTGTTAGTTAATTAATTTATTCATTGAATAATGTCATGTTACCTGGCTTCAGCACGTTCTCTCTCTGATTGAGTGCTCCTAGCTCTTTCATACATCAGCTAATAAATACAATAATTAATTGATATATTAATATTTCCTAGTTTATTCATAATCAGGGCTTGAAAAAAACTTTTACTGTAGCTCGTCCTTCAGACTAGTAGCTTTTAAAATTTCCTAACCCAGAGCAGTTGCATGTGTTGTGGCAACCTCGTTCCCAGGGTCTCTTCCCCCTCCTCTCGCTCTGGGGGGCGGCAAGACAAAGACCCTGGAAACAAGGTTGGTGTTGTGGTTTAAATTTATCTTTGGTTTAAAAAATTTTCAAACCAGTTTAATTTTTATTTTTTAAAGTCTTGTATTCATTATCATAATCTGAAACAAAAACAAACAAAAGTCAAACTGGTTTGAAAACCACAACAGCCCTACAAACAAGAATAAAAATTATTAAATATCAATTACCTGTTCTACTGCTTTCTTGTACCTTTCTAATGCCCTAAACAACACAATTGTATTATATTTAACTTCAGTTACGTAACGCACTCTTTTAAGCTTTTTAAGTGGTTTTTATTTTCACAAACATTGTAATGTGCAGGTAAAATTTTTTAACTGATACTTGCGCAATATAAGCTAATTATTATTACTATAAAAACAAAATATATAGAGTAGAATCGCTATTTCTAGAACCCTCTATTTCTCTAACCCCTGATACCTTGAACCAAAAGTGCATTCCTTCCCTCATTCGAACACTTAAATTTTACCCCCCCCCCCCCCCACTTTTCCATCCAATTTTCTTTTTGACCCTTACAAGTTTAAGAAATCGGGAATTTCACTATTCAAATAATAAATTAAACAGGTAACAGCAAAATCATGTTCTGGTGTAGAACACATGTAATAAATAACCTCTGTTTTTCCTCCTCAGTTAGTTCTGGTTTGGTATATTCAGTTTGGTCCTAAGGAAGAAAAGCAAATTTAAAGATATTTAATTAGGATCATGATTTTTGACAAGTTTCATAATTTGTACATACAACACCAGCCTGTTTTAACTTGTATTCAAGGTGCTTGAGCATTCCGCGCATAAACACAAGAAACACATGTGAAAACTAAGATGACAGAAGCACCAGCCCAAGCATAACTGGAAGCACAAGAAAACAAAGATTTCCTTTTTGTATGTGTTTGCCATCATGCTTCCATCTGTCATTGTGTTGGGTGTGTTAACTAATCCAATCAATCAATCTAATCAATCTTTATTTATTTATTCACACGTTAAAAACATCAGTTAAGCTAAAAAATATATATATAAAAAAAGCATGACACTGTTTTACATGATTGCCATGTGGGAATCCGATACATGTCAGAGATTCGATTTACGATTTCTCGTTTAAAGTGCCCAATGGAGCCAACATCCCTCAATTGCTGGGGCAAGTTGTTCCATAAAAGGGCCCCACTATAACTAAACCTTCGTTTTAAATAGTTTGTGGGTGGCTTGGGCAGGTCAAGTTTGCCTTCGAGATTTCTTAAATTGTATTCTGCGCAGCGGGTAGTGAATAATTGGGACAAGTACTCTGGGACAAGTTTGTGTATTGCTAGGATAACGCAAGTACAAGCATTCCTTTATGATTATCAAGCCTTGTTAAATTATATGCTTGTTGCAAGCATAAGTGCAAAGCTGACGAAAATTAAATACACTGTAGTTACATTTTTACTTGTTATGACACCTTGTGCTTAAATGCTTATCGCACAGTTAAACACCTTTGTGCTTGAGCTTAAATTGGAAATGTAAACTAACCTTTGTAATAAAATTGGAATAATTTTCTGTTACTAGCTAACTGTTACCTCAGAAGCTGTTTTGTGACCTAACCCAACCTCAGCCAGGTTTTCTTGATATTTTTTCTCCAGATCTGATTGCTTCTTATTATGTTCAGTCTCCCATTGGTCCTGCGATAACACAAAAAGACAATAACTAACTATTGGACAATGGGAAATGTTCTATTTATGATCAGACCACCCCTCCCCCACCTCCCCACCACCCCACCATATGTAAGGGAAGCCACAAGCCATGCGGCCCACAGTGCTGGAGCTTATCCCGGTTTCCGTAGCATTAAGGGGCTAGGGATTAAGGGGCTGCTGGTTCATCGCAGGGTCCCCCCCCCAAATGACCCTGGCTGGGGCTCAAACTTGGACTGCTTGACCCAGAGTCTGGTGCACTACCAGTAACCATTTGGCCACCGCACTTCCCATCCCACCACCATATGTAGAGGAGTTTAATAATTGAGAATAAGCATGATAGGAATTTTTTTTTTCAAAAGAGCTAACAAGAAACAAGAGGGTAAGGGTCAGGTCAGATTATTAAAAGGTTCCAATAACAATAACTGGAAAGAATTAGTTTTAACCATAAGGAAGGGGGGAGGGGAAAAATCATAGAGGGGCAGTAAGGGGGGGTCATGCGCACAGTTCACGACTATTAAAAATGATAAATCACGTTTCACGGAAAATAACATAGACGAGGAAGTCTTGTGCATTTAAGCCTCCATATCGAAGTGTTTTTAGTCTTGCAAGGACGATTTTGCAAAAATGTCTGACTACCTGTTCTTAAATATTTAGCCATCACGCAAATTGTGTCCAAAAGTAATCTTCCTTGCACAGCAGGTTGGTTTTTACGGAGAAAGTGCTGAATTCTAGTCAAATATTATGATTACACAACCTTATTTTTTGCTTTCACGTGTCACAACAAGTATGTCATTCACAGTTCACGGACAATATTATTTTATAATCACGGATCACGGAAAATAAAAACGTACAATCACGTTTCACGAGAAACACCCTTACGGCCCCTCATCATAAAAGACATCCCCAGTCTTGCAGTCTAAAAATGTTTTGCATGATACAGTAGAGTGTTTTCTCAATAAATTTGTGCAATATACCTTGAGATGACAGGCAAGTTCTTTTATTTCAACATTTTTCCTTTTCCTTGCATCTTCCAGGACTTTGCGTGAAAATGCTTTCTCCTGTTCTCTGATCTAGAATACCCAAGTACAAAAAAAAATTATAAAAAAGATATTATAAACGGGGGTCATACTTTTTTGAGCTTTTGAAATTCCATTACCTTTTCCATGAGTTTTTCAATGTTTTCCATGACCTAAATTTGACCATTTTCATGGAAATTTTCAAAAATTTTCTTGATTTCAGGAACATTTCTACCCTTTTCTTCAAAAAAATAACCTGCCTTATTTATTTTGTACAATCAATACCTTTTCCCATGACTTTCTATGACCCACACTTAAATTTCATGACTTTCCAAGCCTGGAAAATGAAACTCAAAAATTCCACGACTTTACAGGTTTTCCATGATCCATATGAACCTTGTATAATAGGGGAAGCCTCGAGCCAAAGTAGCCCATATTTACCGGAGCTTATCCCGGCTTCTGTAGCATTAAGCTGCTAGGAATACACGTATTTCTACTCCCCCCTGAATGGGATGCTAGTCCATCGCAGGGAACCCCCCCCCCCCAGCATTATGTCGCCTGGGTGGAGAGAGGCACTATGAGAGTAAAGTGTCTTGACCAAGAACACAGCACAGTGACCCTGGCCAGGGCTCAAACCTGGAACGCTCGATCCGGAGTCCGGCCCACTATTAAACCATTAGGCCGCTGTGCCTCCCTGAACCTAACCTGCGATCAGGCTTATTTTTCTCGCAGCGGAGGGGTCAACGGAAAAATTAACGCCTGATACAATTACTTGTCGAGTCGTCTGTAAAAAGTCCAGAATCTGGACTTTTTTCTGATTGGCCAGAAAACAAAAGGCAACATTAGAACTCTATCCTGATTGGCTATTAAATTGAGTTCAAGTCTAATTTCCGGTCCAAAAATATCGCGCGTAGATAATTGTTATCATGGCGGGTGTTGAGCGGAATGAAGTAGAAATTAAAGCGAGTTCTTCTAGCTTTTAGAAAATCTCTCAAGAGTTTTGTTCACAAAACATTTAAAGACGAACAAAGGGAGTGTATTCGACGAATAGTTTTGTGAAAGAAAAGATGTTTCGGCGGTGCTTCCGACAGGATTTGGCAAGAGCGTGATCTATCACCAATGGTGTCGAAGAGTATTACATTACACCACCAAAGACGCCAGACGATCGTGCCGGTGCCAGTGACGAAAACTTGAAATGTCTGACCTGAGCCTTACACAAAATCAGCCTTTGCAGAAAACAAATTTTAAAAACCATCCGATCAGTTTGTTCAAAAAGGGTAAAAATATCATTTGAAGGCGCTTGACAGATATTTTAATTAGGGGGCGGCAGACGACTTGACAAGTAATTGTATCAGGCTTTCCTTTTTTTCTCCTTCCCTCCGCCGCGAAAAAAAAGAAAGCCTGATCGCAGGTTACCCTGAACCTGTATTAAGTCAGTGGAAAATGGTCTTGAAAAATAAATGTAAGCTTATTTTGTTGGAGGTCCATGAAAATGACATAATAATATTTAATCAATGTTATCAACTTTAGTACTCGTCTGTGGCCGTTAAAAGCACAGACTGTCCACAATGCCACTGAATTTCGAATTAATATTTCCGTATGTACCTGTTTAAGGCGAAGCTTTTTCCTTCTTTCCTTCTCACTTAAAAGTATATTGGCCTAAGAGGTAACAAGACAATTTATTTTACACTTCAGAGTGTTAAAAACCCATCAAGGAAAGAAACTCAGAGAAACTTCAAGCTCACAAACTGTAGATCAATTTTCATGCACAAACCTCTTCATTGGGGCTTGGTTTCAACAGTCGATCTCTGCCTTTATTCGCTTGCTTCTTCATCTCGTTCTTTAAGTTTAAAGGATACTGCAGCCAAGACATGTAAACATTGATTTGATCATGCATTCTATAAACGATACGCTAACCTATAGCTGATCTATTTCCAAAACATTTCCCAAAACAAAAACAACTTTAGCAGGTAGAAGTGAAACTGAGTTTATAGCGTTCAAATGGAGCTAAGAAAAATAACACATGCTGTACAATTAAAAAAATAGAGTCACCATACCTTTAAGTGTGCAATTTTCTAGCTTTTAAACGCATTGTGCTGTAAATTTCGTTAACCGTGAAAAGCTTCACTTCGCGCGCCATTTTGATTTCTTCGCTGTTACCGAGTCCCTCTCGCTGCTTTCATCGGCCGTGATTACTGGGACTGCTCTGATATATTGCGCAAGAGCGCCGGAGTCGTTCTTTTCCGGTCGTGACATTCTGTGAGTTCTGAAATTCAGACATCATCACGAAGTTGAATCTTGATTCATCTGCATCATGATTGTCTTCAAGGATTTCATAAGTGGTAAGATCCTTTCCTTTACCCTTTGTGATCGTTTTTAAAACGTTATTTTGTCAAGATTTATAAATTAAATCCGATATTTTTGACTTGATATGATCGGTACATCGAACAGCTTAATTCAAATCAATGAAATGAATCTTTGATCGCCTCGATTGGTCATAATTTTGTAGATCATGCTACAAAATAACGGGAAAATCATTCTTTCTTCTTTAAATGCTAGTAATAAGTTATTTTGATGTTTAGTTAATGCGACGAACGCAGGAAAATACTATATTTAAGTAATACACCGGAGGGCTTTGTTAAATATTTCTTTTTATAGTAGAACAAGATCGCTTGCGTGTTTCTCATTATAGGGACAATTTTCCTTGATTTTTGACTTAAAGTACAGAAAATCGTGGGTTTTGGACTTCAGTTCTTTAGAGATTTTTCTAAAACAATTAGACTACTCACCCTCATTTTCTATGAACGATAGTCAACTCAGCTGTGCTTCATCATAGAAAAGCTGGGCTCATAGTCTAATTGTTAATTATTATTCCACTTTTACACCATTTTACC
>NC_135765.1:32318572-32541072 GCF_052425735.1 Oculina patagonica | reverse complement strand
CAATGATTCGAGAAAAAGTAAACAGAATCAACAGCAGTTTGCCGTGAAATGTGGTGCTTAGGGCCTGTTTACAAGCAGGTAGGGTAACCCTTTACAAGGCAGCTAGGGTTACCCTAGCGCCAGGGTAACCCTAGCGCCTTGTAAACGCTCTGCTAGGGATAACTCGCCTACCCGTAACAACTTTATTTTGGCTCCAAGAAGCTAAATATGTTCAAAAATACCGACAAAAACAGCGAATTGTGACCAAAAAACACCGTGTTTATTCACAATTTGTCGTATTTTTGCACTGGAACGGAATTATTTTCGAATAACAGCTTCTTATGACAAAATTTTACATGGTTAACTGAAGCGTAACCGGTGTAAGTTGACCCGGGTAGTAGGGTTACCCTACCTGCGAATTTTTGCTAGGAAACCCGGGCTATCTTCTAACCCTCTTGCTAGGGTAACCCTAGCACTAGGGTTACCCTACCTGCTTGTAAACAGGCCCTTAGTCTCTAACGTTGCTAAGAGTTTGCACGCGCAAAAATAAAAAAGACCATGATAGTTAAACTGATTGACTTATTGTACCAACAAAATTGCTTATTTCTAGTCGAACCATCTGTTATCCAAAGATTTGTTTAAAAAAAAACATTTTGCATAAATTATGATAAACTAATTTAATTTATGATAGTTCTCAAATTACAGTAGCCTGAATCCAGAGGCTCTTTTTTCAATGAATTTTATGGAAGAAATGAAATGATAATCAAGTGCCGATGACTTGTCATTTTATTAAAGTAACGTAAGTTTCGTGATCCTAAACGAGATTTTTAAACAGGTATAATGGCATATATATTGTCTTCGGACATCTCGCCGCCATCCTGAAATTCAACCTTTCAGTTTGAAAAAGTACGATCTTTAAATAGCCCTAAAAACCCATTGCTTTATAAAAGGTTCGAGGAATCTAAGTCTTGATGGTGTAGTCTGTCGAGAGTTATTCATTAGAGCATAAGTAAAGCTAAAGTGAAAAATTGGTTAGCAATTGAAATAGTCATGACATTTTTTAATAATGTAAAAGCCCTTACAGCAGTAGTTAAGAAAAGCTACCTTAAAATATTTTCTTATAATTTCCTACAAACAGCGTCTTGCAAACAGTCTGAGAAGAAATTCGAAAAAAGGCTAATATGATATGAAGCAGGACGAAAACCAGAGAGAAGCAGAATAACTTGTCAATGTATTCATTGTGTAACATGATACCGGGGACGATTTTTTGCGCAACATTTTACTCGGCAACACGTTGCGAGTTTTGAAACCAAGTCAAAAACTCGCAACGCAAAATGACGAATATTTAGAAAGTTGACTCGTGTAACAGGGTCGCCGTCGATTTTTCGCGCAACACCTTCCCAGAATTCTGTTCAACAACATTGCCTGGACGCGCGCGCGAAATGTTGCGAGTCAGGGCGTTGCGCTGAAAATCGTCTCGTGTAACATGCATGTTGCCAAGTACATTTTGTACGATGTTACGCGAAAAAGTTGACTCGTTTTTAAACATATCACGAAAATTTGACGCGGTGTTGGGCGAAAAATCGTTGTTGCAAGTTGTCCCGTGTAACTTCACCTTATGATGACGCAGACCTCGATGAGCCGGTTCGTGCTTCGTTTCGACTTCCTTCAGCCAAACGGCCATTACGTGCAATTCCCTGTCAAAAGCTTTTCAACCACAAACAGCTTAAGGACTCTTATCGGCAAGTTACTTTGTGGACGTGACGTCGGCGTAGACACAATTCACAGTTATCTTGTCACAAACCTAAAAGCGGCTTGTTAAAGCTTTAACGTTTATCACAAAATAGGATAAACGCAGAAATCAGTAACGAAAATAATAGCTTCGTTTAATAGACTTACAGCAAAGGTTTTATTTTCTAAGACGATAAAGATTAGGATGCGAGCAGTATACATAAAAAAAATCATCGATATAAATAGTTTTTCGTGCTATTAGACTGAACTGCAAACGAAGTTAATTTCTCGAGGACATTTGACCATCTGAAGTTTATACAACTTTTTTCTAACAAACTGTTTTTTAATTTGATAAAACGAGTTTTAAAATTTAATTTACTTTTTCTGGGGAAAAGAAATATCATTGCTATATTTCGTGACTAAAAACTCGAACCCCAACAAAATTAATTTCTTCATTTATTTTCAAGCTGACAAAAATTTAATAAGATTGCCTCTTTTTTGAATATTTACTTTTATAGAAAAGCAGATGGCAGTTTAATACTCATATTCATCAGATTAAAAAGGAAGTATTATCATTGAAATATCAAAAAGCTATCTCATTCCCGACGAGGGTCTGTTTTCAGTACAGTGTACAGGAAAATTTTACTAGTTACATCATTCAGTCAATAAGAATTTCAGGCGACATAATGAGAGCAGACGAAGACCCGCTGTATTTTTCATATATTGTTAATTGTGTGTTGAACGCCTTTTCTTCCTACACCGCCGTCATGTTGAACATTATAACAATCCTCGCGATGAGAAAAACTTCGTCGTTGCCAAAGCCGTTAAAAACATTGCTCCTGAGTCTTGCTGTGTCTGATCTTGGTGTTGGTTTACTAATTCAGCCGTTTTACATCGCTAGGATGGCCAAACTGTTGCAACAAAGCATTCTCTCTCATTCGACGATAACCGCGTATTACTTCATCTCGGGAATATTTGTTTACACTTCGTTCTTTGGTGTTGTGGCTTTGGGTGTAGACAGATTCTTGGCAATTCATCTTCATCTCCGATACACGGAACTTGTGACTCACAAGCGCGTCGTTGCTGTGGTGATTTCAATATGGGTGTTCAGTGCGATTCTCTCATCAAAAACCGCTTCGTTTATCCCATTAGACAAATCATCTGTTTCCGTAGTTTTCGCTATAGTAATCGGTCTTTGTTTCATTTGTACAACAATTATTTATTGCAAAATTTATCTGACTGTACGACGCCACACAAATCAAATTCAAGTCCTACAAATACAACAAGTTTCACAGAATGGCGAAATGGTACATGTTGCAAGATTGAGAAAATCTGCTGTTAGTGCATTCTACATATATCTTGTGTTTCTGGCTTGTTGCTTGCCGGAGTATTGCAGATTAGTTTTAAGTATTTTTATTTATCCAAGTACCACTTTCATGGAGAGATTTTATTTCTATTCCTGGACTCTTTTGTTTCTTAATTCATCTTTAAATCCAGTTATTTACTGCTGGAGAATGAGAAACATTCGATTCGCTATCATGGACATGCTACGAAATATGATTCCGAGTCAAAACTGAAGAAAGTTCACTGAGGTAATTTTAACCTGCGATCAGCAAAGACAGCCCAGACGTTCAGTGTTTGTGATTCGTGACAATATTGCATTACGTTCTGAGCCATTTAAGAGAATGTATGAGAATGGTTTGAAAATCGCTCTAAATTCAACTTGTAGTAAAGGATTCAAATAAAAGTAGCTTACCTTACCCTGCACTTGTGTTATTTTGATGTCTCTGCATGACGATTTAAACTTTCCACTCTTTTCTTTTCTTTTTTGCGTTGGATATAATATTTTTCTGTTTCTGCTATTGTTCTTCGTATCTTGTTTGTAAAACGGAACTGAATGTGAAAAACACGTAGATCGAATCGGTCTGTTATCATTTACAAGCTAAGACAAACAAACAAGGCAAACATAGTGATGTATCTGCTAAACAATTATAAAATAACTGTATAATCTGTATAATTTTGCGACAAAAATTTAATGTCAATAGAAAAATGTTAAAGTGAAATTCTCCAAATTCGCGAAAATTAAGTGTCGCAAATTATCGTTAACTTATGCTATGTTGCGAAAATTGCCCTTACTGGCCAGGCGAGGGTTGCCCTCAGTGGAGGGTGGGGAGGGGGCGCTGTTCTGTCTACTCGTGAGGTGGAGCCTTCGATAGTGGAGCAATCTTATCTCTAACTGAAACTTTCGTTCCTCCATTCAGAAAGTGTTTTTTTAGAGGCAGTGACAGAGCTTTTCAACCAGCAAGGAATTGATTGTACGATTGATTGACTGACTGACTGACTGACTGACTGACTGACTGACTGACTGACTGACTGACCACCCGACTAACAGACTGACTGACTGGCTGGCTGACTGACTGACTGACTGACTGACTGACTGACGAACCGACCGACTGACTGACTGACTGTTTGATTGGTTGATTGATTGAATGATTAATCGATTGATTGATTGATTGATTGATTGATTGACTGACTGACTGACTGACTGACTGACTGACTGACTGACTGACTGACTGACTGACTGACTGACTGACTGACTGACTGGTTGACTAGATTGATTGATTGATTGATTGATTGATTGATTGATTGATTGATTGATTGATTGATTGATTGATTGATCTTTGTGAAAGTGGCTCGACTGTATTAAAGTCGTATTCTACAAAACTAGGAGACAAAACCCGCCTGATTTCACGAAAGTGTGCCTGGTATAGCTTAAAAAGACCACCCCATACTTTCATTGTTACAAACTGATCCGAATGACAGCCGCGCCTGCGATTAGTCGCTGGACGAAAGCGCAGGAACTGGGACAAAGTAACTCGGAACGAGGCAGGCACCGCACCCGGGACCACTCGCTAATGATAATATTATTTTCTTTCTCTGCGGTTACACCCAGAACTCCCGCTGTCGTGAGGCTACAAGAATTTCAAAAGACTCGTAAACGAGATCCGAATGACGCTATTAAAGAGTTCGTTTTTATAATTTTTTTCTAACCGACGACACTGATCTATTTGTTCCGGTCAATTTTGACTCTTTGGCCTGCGTCGCTTTTTGTGTCTGTTCTGAACGGATGAGTGATCGATCGATTTGATTTTATGTATGTCTTTTGATTTGCATACATACACCTTTGTTTATCTGTCATAGTGGGTTAACAAATCCTTTGACCGCAACTAATATCAGCTAAAATATGTAAATTTGCTTTTTCGCGTCGTGGTTTTAGTTTCTGCAAAGTGAATTAATGAGTAAATGTTTATATACGCGTTCAGCTTGGGAGGCTGTTTGAGCTGACCGTTGCAACATGTTCGATCGAAGGTTGTCAGGGTTGGCGCTCTTCGCCTTTCTCGCTTGCGTCGCGTTTGTTTCAGCATCAAGCAATTCAACAGTGATTTTGATTTGCTTGGACGGATTTCGCTGGGATTACATGTCTAAAACCGATACACCAAACCTAGACTTCATAGCGAAAACTGGAGTGAAAGCGCCTTACGTTAAGAACGTGTTTCCAACGGTTACGATGTCAAATCTCTACACCATTGTCACAGGGTTGTATCCCGAAAGTCACGGGATTATCGCGAATGAAATGGTTGATCCTGTATTTAGAGCCGCGTTTGACAGCAACAATAACGAGACAAGATGGTGGGATGGCGGCGAGCCAGTTTGGGTCACTAATCAAAAACACGGTTTTAAAAGCGGTACGAGCTTCTGGCCGGGGTACGATGTCGCAATTCGAGGCTACTTCCCCAGCTTCAGTACAAACGGCACTAAATATTCTAAACCGTTCGCTTCCAAAGAAAACCGCATGCCAGCGAAGGAAAGAATTGACACAGTTATAAAATGGCTAACCGCAGACAGCCCTCCGACTTTCGTGGCAATGTACTTTTTGGAAACTGACACAGTCGGACACAACTATGGCCCTGACTCGCCTGAAATTGAGGCTGCCATCAGAGACTACGATAAAAATGTCACTGGCTATCTCTTAGATCGGCTCCGACAGGTCGATTTGCTAGACGAAGTCAATATTATTGTCACTTCCGACCACGGAATGTCAGCATATAACACAAGTAACTTTATAGACTTTGATGGCATCGTGAACGCAAGCACCTATGATGCTTGGGCCGGGAACAAGGCGTTTTTTACCATTCAGCCGCAACCAGGCAAAGAAGATTACGTGTATGATAGCCTTAAGGAAGGGGAAAGAAAAACTAAAGTCTATGAAGTGTACAAAAAGGACGATGTTCCAGATGACCTGCATTTCAAGCACAACAGAAGAATTGGTTCAATTGTCGGGTTGATGAAAGAGGGTTGGTACGCACGCAGCTCAAAACTACCAGAAAGGAACATTACGCTCGGAAAAATCCGAGGGGATCACGGCTACAGTAACACAAACAAGGACATGTATCCGTTATTCATCGCTCGTGGACCTGCATTCAAAGAAAACTTTACCTCCAAGCCGTTCGAGCTCATAGACATTTACCCGCTGATTTGTAACATACTTGGAATCGAGCCCGCACCGAATAACGGTTCATTAAATCGCGTGAGAGCGCTTTTCAGACAGTCCACCCCACCTACAGAGAACAGCACTGTCGCTATTACACCCACAGAAAGCACAACCGAAAAGCATCGCGCCGGAAACGAAATCGTGAAAATTGCTGGTTTTTCGATTCTGGGTTTTGCAGCCCTTGTTAGCCTTGTTGCCACAATTCTGTTGACAGTTCGATGGTGCAAACGTCAAAACCGACCGAAAAGGCTGAATTACAGGGAGGCTGACGAAACCGCCGAAAATGCCGCGAATGTTGACGATGTGCCTGCGAATGAAGAACCAGTGGATAACATTGATCACATTGAAAACATGGATGAAACGACGGCGTTGCGTGGCGAAGAAATTCAAGTTTAAAGCCATGGCGACTTAGTACACACCCTCTGGGTTATTTATAAAAACACAGTTTCGTTTTCGATTTCGTTCTTTTAATGACTGTTTCAGCTCTAGAAAAGGTAGATTTGCGAGTTTAAAAATCCATAGGAATTTTGATCGTGTGTAATATATATGAAGGAAAAATTAAGGTGGATTTGAGCTGAAAATTAGCATAGCTTGGAGTATTCGAGAAGAAAGTTTGCACCTGTTTAGGAGACCCCGACAAAATTGAAGCAGAAAATTAAAGTTGCGCAGTGCTTCTTGTTCACGTGCAAAAACATTTTAAGACGAGCTGTTATGATTGGTTTATGAGGCATGATTGACAAAGGACAGCGAAAATATCGGACAAATTTAGCATTTGATGGTTT
This sequence comes from Oculina patagonica, assembly GCF_052425735.1. NCBI lineage: Eukaryota > Metazoa > Cnidaria > Anthozoa > Scleractinia > Oculinidae > Oculina > Oculina patagonica. The sequence continues at coordinate 32,534,028 of NC_135765.1, read as the reverse complement.
TGCTAAAAACAAAAACAATTAATTGCGCTTTAGGCGAGCTATTTATCATTCTAATACAAAGTCATTTAGCAAGCCTTGTAGAAAACATTTTGTGACTTGTCATCGATCTCTAAAGTACACAAAGAGGCGATAATATAAAATGTAACTAGGTGTTTTATAACATTTTAATTGCCGCTGTGGTGTGCGGTGTTTAGGCATCAAAAATTGATCCGAAACTAAAAGTTTCTAATTGACAGTTGGGGGTTGTAGTGGTAATTCAACAGAATCCAAGAGTGGCCGATTTTCCACGGGTAATTCATTATTCATGACCTTTTTCGATGAATTGTGTTCTTAATTCATCTTTCTGTGACAAATATTCATTATGTCAAATAATTTCAAATTAAATATTCAGTATTACACTATGAACTTTTTAGCTTGTATTCAATATTCATTATTTCTGCATCAACCCCCAACCACGATGATAACCAATTGTGCTTTGTTTCATTCTTTTAGTCAGTTTAATAACAATTAAAAATAAAGTCTTTAACTAAGCAGATGAGTTTTCATTACTCTCATACAGCGGGGTGTATTTAGTAATTCTCTTTGCATGTACATTCGGCGCACACAGTCTGAATATATCTAGTTAATTTTATTGCACAACTAGTCACCCAGTTGGGCCGATAACTTAAGCCGGAGGTGAGTGAAATGTTAGGTTTTAAGAAAAGAAAGAAAAAAGAAAATTGTTTTTAAAACAGAACCAAACAGTTGACCCCCACGCAAGAGCACTCCTAGGTTGAGTTGTCAAGGAACTGTTTTGGTGGCCATCTATTAATTTTAAACTTCAAATTCTAATTTTAAAATCACACTAAATTTTACATATTTCTTATTTTTTCGAAATTTTACTACTCCTTTGAGAAAAACTATCTCCTCCCCAAAATCCTCAAAATTTACCAAAAAATTCTCAAAACATAGATTTTTGAAATGAGCATAGAGTTTTTTGGATTGCTGTCGCTTGTCTGAATTTAAAAATGTCCCGTGTTGCTGCCTTTAACGCACTTCACTGCGTTGCTGTCGGAAATTGAAAGGAAAATTGCTTGTCTTTGTCGGAATCTAAATCTGTTTTCCACTGAGCGGGGAAAGGGTGGGGCATTGTTCAAATCTCGCGTTTTATAGCACAGCGACCAATAAATTACTTCAGCCTCATTCTTGACCATTCTTGGTTCTCAAATTAATGTAAAAATATACCAAACAGCTGTTCTTTGTCCCCCGTTTCTCTACCTTGATGTCGATCGCTATCAGAATTTTGCTGAGAAGGGTTCTTTTGTCGCGATTTTATTTTATGTGCTGTCGCTACTTTTTGGGCCATGTCGCTTGTCGGAATTACCCTTGGCAGGGCCTCTAAAATCAGCCAATGTATCAGAATACTTTCTAGCCGGTCCATTATTAGACAACGAGCATTCCCTTTTTTATAGCCCTTCGAGTATTAAGCGAAATAAAGCGCTTGTGGAAAATGGCCGCGTGAAATCTAAAGCCCTGACGGCCAAACGATAACGCAAGTAGACGCAAGTTGAACTTGCGCACGGACGTGCGTTGGCCGGCCAAACGGGCTCACAAGTTTACTCGCAAGTGCGCACAAGGTTTCAAAATGGTCATTCAAATACTACTGCAATTCAGTACTTGAAGTAAACAGCAAAAGTTGTGTTGACTTGCGTTGGGTGGCCAAACCGGGTAAAAAACTTGCGTTGAATTGCGTTGGGTGGCCAAAAAAACTTGCGTTGACTTGCTTTCAAATTTGACTCAAATTTGAAAGCAAGTCAACGCAAGTTTTCCACCGTTTGGTTGAACGCAAGTCATCGCAAGTCAACGCATGTGCACGCACGTCGTGGCCAAACAGAGACGCAAGTGGAAGCAAGTTGAAAACTTGCGTCTACTTGCGTCTCCGTTTGGCAAAGGTGGAGACCAAGGCGGAAGAAGGCTTCTCTCGCCCTGGTGGAGACGCTCGGAAAGCGCGCGCGTGTAATTTGGGGTGTCACTAGGACCCGCCAAAATTCGCGCGGTTTAATAGAGGTCTGCATCCGTTTTTTCCACAAGCGCTTTATTTCGTTTCATATTCGGCGAACTACGAAAAAAGATCTTGAAACCTGAGCCGCTCGCAAAATAGGCAAAAAATAGTCTGGGCCAGTCGGCCATATTCGATTATTGCTCCTGTTTTGGCTTATTCGGGTCGGCAGGTAACGCGAAGCATTGCGTGACCGTCAAACTACCGCGGGAGACCTGTGGTGTATGGTCAATAAAGTGTCCTTGGCGATGCCTGGCGGTTTTTCGCCACAACGACTCCCGTAAAGGTTCACAAGAATGAAGGACTTACAAAGCTGAACAATATCATCAGTTATGTCTTCGTTTCCTATTTCTCGTGGCCCATTACTAGTACTTTCAATACTGATAATCGCCGTGTTCGTTCTTCGTGCTTTTCTAAGCCTTCCATCCCGCAATGGCTCAAACATTGTTTACAAAACTGGTCGATCAGCGAAAATCAGGATGCTCACATTTAACATTTGGTTCGATACTGAAAAGATGGAAGAAAGAATGACAGCCTTGGGACAGATCGTGGAAGGTCTCAAGCCAGATATTTTGACTTTTCAAGAAGTCACTGCGGATAACCTTGCGCTTTTGCAAAAACAGCGTTGGTTTTCTCGATATCATTTGATTCCACCTGATGTCGCTAAAGAAGGGAGGTATTTTGTGGTCATTTTAAGCGTATTTCCCGTGGAAAAATGGCATAGCTACCCTTTAACAAATTCCCCCCTTAATCTTAAACTGATCATAGCAGAAACCGAAAGTACTGTTCCAAAATTTGTGATTGCAACTACCCACTTGGAACATTCTGGAAACTTTGCTAAATTACGTGAAGAACATTTAAGAGAGTCCTTGAAAATACTCTCTTCCTTTGAAAATGTTTGTGTGATGGGTGATATGAACATTGAAAGGCAGTTTGATGGTGAGGTTATTCTTCCCAGGCCGTGGATCGATGCATGGCTGGCACTTCCTGGTCACACTGACAGTAATGGTTACACCTGGGATCAGAGCAAGAATCCTTTTATTAGGAAGTATGGAGAATCAACATTGAAGGATCGGCTTGATCGTGTTTTTTGCAAACTGTCAGATTTTGAAGTGAAAGAAATGAAAATTGTGGGTGATAAGACGGCAAAAACTGATGTTTTACCAAGTGATCATTTTGGTCTGTTTACCGTTCTTGAACAATCAGCAAAAGCTGGTGGAGACAAACATAGCAAGCTTTCCCAAACTGCAACTGAGGTTTATTTTAAGAGGCCACCAGGCTGGGAAAATTTAATTAAACAGTAGCTTATACAGGCTTAATAACCAGCCACTGTTGAGTCACTGTTCAGAAAATGAACATGTGCTCCGCCCTCAGGAAGGAACCAGACTCAAGGGCAGCAAAAATTGAGCCTACAGTTTATACCCGGGGGGAGGTACTCCCATATGTGGCCTATATAGGTATGTACCGCCCGATAGGGTATGGTTTTTGAGGTTTTCGGTCTTTGAATAGGGTATCATTTTTGCTCCTTTTGGCAATGTGTTTCCGGTGTGATCCTTAGATAGGGTACCTAAACTCTATTAGCTAAAATAAACGCCCAGCTAAACGAAAAAAAAAAAGAAATCTTAAAACTGAATTTTCTGTTCAGGTATTAGAAAAGCGATTTTATAAAGATTTGTGCGGTTAGCCGTTATTTGCGTCATCACGGAACGCTTCCCCTCCCCTTGAATAGGGTGTCATTTTTTCGGTTTTGGGCCTTAAAAAGGGTATCAATTTTTGCTTTCTTTATCCTTAAATAGGGTCAGGGTTTAGGAACCTTGGCGGCACACCCCTATCTGAAATTTATGGGAGTACCCCCCGGGAGTTTATAGTGGTTGGCTAGTCTGTTGGATCTCAAAGAGGCCCCATTAGGCGGATGTCTGAGTATCTGTATCCCATTTATTTTTGGCCTAAATATCCCATATCCATTAATTCCAATGGTTTGTATCCCCAACTTTTATGTTCGATGTCCCAGAATCACTTGTTAAAATATCCCATATCCCATTAATTTTTCCCCCAAAATATCCCATATCCTGTTATTTTTTTCTAAATATCCCGTATCCTGATAACCCCTAATCGGGCCTCCTCAATGGCCGATTCCCTCTATGTTGCGCGCCTGCAGGGAATCATGGTAGTTTTATTCATCAAACCATGCGCAAGACTTAGCAACAATCGATACTTCGACTTCAGCGGTGGGGGGCATTATTGTTAAGTTATTTTTACTTACTCCAAAATACGCTGTGAGACCCGGAGAGGGCGATTTTTTACCGGAAATAAAAACCGGCGTTTAAGGAATCACGTGCCGGTGATTTTCTATTTCCTGTAAAAAATCGCCCTCTCCGGATCCCACAGCGTATTTAAGAGTTAATGACAATATCGCCATGCCCTCCGCCACTGAGGTCGATTTTGTCGACCTGACGCCATTTTGTGTGTGGTTTGATGGGCCGCGCATAACAAGAAAAGCAAAACTCGCACTTTGGAAGAATTTTCTACGCTTCACTGGGGCACTCGGAACTAAATGGACAACGATAGGAAAGAGAAATTACCGGAGATTACGGTGCTGGAAATTCTGTAGCGATTTGACCAATTTCACGGAAGATATTTCGCTTTGAGTGAGATGCTGTCGAAAATAGTTTCCAGCCTTGGGAATATTTAATAAAGTACACGTGTTCAAAATTTCGCCGAGCAATAACTCGTCCAAATCGCTTCAAATTGGCTCGAGGAGCTGGCAAACAAGAAAGAACACGAAACTGCAACAGTGTAAGTCAATTTTATTCATAAAATGTTCGAATTTTTATATCGTAAAAGAAAACTGTTTCATCCCCATACAAATCCTTATAAATTGAGTCTTAGAGTACTGTGGCTCTTATCATTAGCTTGGGCTGCCTGTGGAAAATTTAGCAAGTATTTTTTTGGGTGACTTGATTTAGATAGAGGATTTTTTGGGGTATTAAAAACGAACTAAAGTGCTTTGGCGCATTTATGGTATGATGTATAAACAAAACAAGAGTTCTTAGGGGTAATTTGACAAGGGATTTTTTAGGGGTTGTTTTTGGTCCAGGGATTTTTTTGGGTAATGTCGGAAGACTTAGGGATTTTTTTGGGTCCTGAGTTTTGCCTCCATTCGATCATCCCTGTCATTTACAAGCCGGAGTACCCCCCCTGGGGAAAAGCCTCAGGCTGTACAAAGTTATTTATATATAAAACCCTTGTTAAATTAAATTCAGGCATGGTTATAAAATATTAAGATATACTGCAAGAAAGTATTAATGCATAAATAACTAGATGCAGTGGTGAAATGTTACATACGACTAGCTACTGGATAAAAAAACAATGCTGAATAAAAATCAAAAACAGCTTTCAATACTTGCAATTTTTACAATGTAGTATGAAATGCTGATTGCAGTGGCAGATCTAGGGGAGGCCCGTGGCCCCACCTTATTTTTACGCCACACTGAGGCACAAAAGGCTGAGAAAAATTATTTTCGAGAGCAAGCCGCCCTCTTATTTCAGGGTCTGGATGATCGGGGCCCCAGCTTACCTGAAGGTGTGGATCTGCCACTGGATTGTGTGTATGGCAGAGGGGGAGGGGAGGGGGGCAGGAACCTGAGAGTAAAAAGGGTGAAACCTCTTCAGGGGACAGGAGAAGAGAAGGAAGGATTTAGGAAACCAGGAAAATCTTTGCAACATTGCACGATATTTTGCATTAGTAGTATTCTACTAGTGTTCTAATGCAAATGCTGCAATCTGGTTGGTGAAGCTTTCATGCGCTGTCAGCCACGAGTGTGCAGTGGCTGGAAGTAGTACACAGGAAGGGTCACATTCTCCGAAGTTGCCAAGGAAGATAAGTACCCCATAGAAATAAAAAATTCTTAATCCAATTATTAAATACAAAAAGCATCAAGAAACGAAAGCCAATTAACATGACTATATAGGTAGCAAAGCAGAATTGGGAAAATTGACAGACATGCTGCTGATGGAGCATATCCAAATATTTTCATGTCAACTACAATAACCAAATGCCCTGTACTTTGATATTTGGTCAATTCAGATGAACTGATCAAAAGTTGTCAAAAGATTTGTCAAGTTGCGATAAAACAGCACATAACTCTTGAACAATAAAAAACACCTTTTTATTTTATTTTGTCAATACTTCAACTTCAGATTATTATTAATTTACTATGACATGATCAACCTTGTTCCCAGGGTCTCTCTCAGTCTCCCAGCCCCAAAGCGAGCTGGGAGATGGGGAGAGAGAGAGCCTGGAAACAAGGTTGCTACATGATTTCTGAGAAAAACTGCTTTGCTGGCCCAAGACTATGGTGTACAACATCTTTAAAAAATAACTACAGCTACTACAGCTTGTGAAAGCAGATTAATTTTCACAGATTATGTTGTTTGTTCAACATTTTCAACTTGCATGCAAAACCACAAAACTTTAATCTGAACAATGTCTCTTACTGTTGCAAAACACCTATCAAATTTCTTACTTAATTTTTTTATCGTTGTCATGCACTTATTAATATTACTTTCAAAATACATCTCTTTCAAGACAGTTACTGTGTAGTATCACTGAACATTTTTAACTAGTTTTCTGAATTACAAAAATTAATGTCTCATATTTGAAAAATGTACAGCAAAACTATACAGTAAATTGTCTGATATATTTTATTATCCAACCTTATTCTTCTTTCTTCCCCAAATATTATCCTTTGACTAAGGAAAATAAAAAGTGTAAAATATTAAACTAAAACACATTACCGGTAATCGCACTAAAACTGAAGTAACTTCAGTCTGTTTGCATGGGTAGCTTTTTAATTGTGCCTTTATATCACGTGATCTCAACTCTATCAATGGTTGCATCTTTTGCTAAGGTTTAATAATACCAATAATAACAATAATAATATTAATAATAATAATAATTTGTACTTTACTGTATGGACTTAGCTGATGTTAAATAACTAACTCTACTGCCATTATTTATTATTATTATTACCAAACGATGGCACTACAAGGCCAATGTTGGTAGCTTTTATGGTTACAGGTATACATATTATGTCCTTGTTAAGATGGTAAAGGTAAAAAATCCAATTTCATTGACAGGTCGCACGACAGTCGGTGTTGGTTTGGCTGATGCAATGGAAGCATGTCAGCTAGCAAGTTGGTGCAGCGTCAGAGTTGAGTTGACCAACATGTTGGCAACATGTGTCATCAATGGTGTTGGCCCAGTAATGTGTTGATAGGATCAGATTCGTTACCTTTACCATTAAGAAGTGCTCAAAGAACTTAAAACAATTTAAACTATTCACCAGGCTCGCTATTGAGCCTAGGCCGTCAATGGCATCTCTTCAATATCACTACGACAACATAAAAACCCAGTGTTCTCCCTAGGTATTTAAGGCCAGGCGGGCCGCCTAGCTTGATTCACAGGAAAATCGTTGCCGCCTGGCTTAAAAATTGAAGATGTAACACAACATAACCCTACTGTTTGAGAGAATTCCTTTCCATAAGCAAAGACGAAATCACTTTTTTTCCTGTGTTTTCGCACCTTTAATATCATTATAAAAGTCATTTACCCTTGCATTAATGTGTTTAAATCTTAAGTGTGATGCATTCGTTTTGTTGAGCAGTCAAGCTACCTTAGCTTTATCAAATTGCTACAGAAACACAACAGCATCTCAAGGTGTCGTACATGGAATACTAAACGAAGTTCTCGTGTTCGTACAGTCGAAGCTCTCGTAAGCGGACACCCTCGGGACGCAAAAAAAGTGTCCGTAACTGGAGCTGGCCGCTTACGAGAATGGTATTCGTAAGCGGCCACTAGAGGTGTAGGGGATAGATGGCCGCTTACAGGAGCTTGCCCAGCTAACATAATGGTAATATGCATGTTAGTGGTGTTTCGAAATGTAACCGGACGTGGATGACGACAAAACAAACACTGAAATATAGTACTGTAATTACTGTAAAATCATTGTGACGAACGGCGGTGTAAAGTTTATTGATAAAAGCAAGATACGGAGGTTGTTAAAAAGATTTTCTTTGGGATGTCCGCTTACGGGAGCGTAAAAACAAAGAAAAAGTCTAAGTCGTAATCTCCGAAAGTGTCCGCGGCCGCTTACAGGAATGTCCGCTTACGAGAATGTAAAAATACAGAGTTTGTATGGGAGCGTAAAACGGGATTTCAAACAAGGCGGCCGTAAGTAGAGCTGTCCGCTTACGAGAGTGTCCGTTAAGAGAGCTTCGACTGTATAAAGAATGGTGAACTCAGCCGACTTGGGTTGCTTAGAAAAGAAACTAAAATTAGTAAATTTTACTCTGGAAAAAAGACAGAAAAGTGATAGTAACGTGGGGGAACAAGTTCCGCAAATCAGGTTTTGACGGCATTTAAAAATCACAGTCAGAATACCGCCTGGCCTTCCCAAAATCCTAGGGAGAACACTGAAACCTGCTAAAACTAAACTATCCTCGCGGTCTTATCAAAATCAATCTATCTTAATTGCTACACTGCAGATAGATGTAATATTTGTATGGGATTTTCTCAAATTTCTTTTCACTTTCTGAAGCTACTTAATTTCCCGATGACCCTTCACTAGTTTTATTTGTCCCATTAAGTTCATAATCATTTTGTTTGATGCCTGCTGGGCAACAACAGCTCAAAATACACTTAGAATCCTGATTTCTCCAACCACCAAGGGAAAAAAATTGGTTCAAGAAAATTAATTATTATAATGTAAAATAATTAAAATAATTAATATTAGTAAAGTTAATAATAATTTATAATTGGGGTTAAAAACTGCAGTTTTTGACTTGGTAAAGTTTATAATAATTATTATAATGTATAATAATTAAAATAATTAATATTAGTAAAGTTAATAATAATTTATAATTAACAATTAGACTACGAGCCTGAGTTTTCTATGAGCAAATAGTCAACGAGGCGCAGCCGAGTTGACTTTCGCTCATAGAAAACGAGGGCGAGTAGTCTAATTGTTTTAGTTGAAACGCCAAAGGATTGCATTCCAAAACCTACAATATTGTGCACTTTGAAGACAAAAAATCAAGAAAATTTACCGCTCAAAGAGCTACTCGCGCGCGCGACTGTTTTCTATCGGCGAATAGAAATCAGTGGGAGAACCAATCAGATTCGCGGATTTCCAATAGAACACAGCTGAGTTTCTACTAATAATCATTATAGTTATAAAGCAAAACCAAGGGAAACAACTTTTGGTTTGAGTTATCAGGAGGAATGAGATATCAAGGGTTTACGAAATCAGGATCCTACTGTAATAACAATGTTGCCTAAAAAAACAAGAACATGGGGACATCTGTGGGATCCCTCAACACTCCGATAAATTCCTGAATTCTTTTCTGGATGTTGTCAAACTTGTCTTTGCCTTTATAATCTACTTCACCACTTTCCCATGCACGCTGATGAGCAAGGTCTTGAAGCACTGGGTCTAATTCAGCGATGAGCTCATCTTCAATGTACATATCAGATACTCCACTTTCTAGTTCTTCAATGTGCGGTTCCTGAAGTGCAAACAAAATGAAAAAAATAAACTCGAAGAGAGATTAAGGTTGATCACCTAAGAGTGAAATCAGATCACACAACATCAAAGTATGCACTTCACATCAAATACTTGATTTCAACCTTCTTGATAGAAGCCTGCAGCAACGAACATGCATAACTTCAAAAACGTTTGCCAATCTGCAGAAGCAAGATCTCCTACTCTGTTGTTACTCATTACAAAAAATTTATTGTTACACTAGCACACCTCCACTCTCCCCACTATCAATATCTTACATTAGTGTAAAATCTAGTAAGAAACATTTCTGTGCACTAAAAAGGGTCTCTTTACTACTTAAGTATATTCAGGGTTCGTACACTTTTCAGGCCAAAAATTCAAGGACTTTTTCAAGGACTTTCCAGGACCCTTTTTGGAAATTTCAAGGACTTTTTTTATGAAATTTACCTCCAACCAACGATTTCCAGTCTGTTGTGACGTTGATGTGCTTGCTGAAGAACTAAAAAAATCGCTTATTTTGGCGGTCTTCTCATTGCCTTGTTCATAGTGCTGAGGCGGTGGAGGGTGGTCGTGTGGTTCATGGTGTTCAGGTGGTGTGTGGTATTGCTGTGGTTCAATAAAAAAATCAAGAACTTTCAAGTACCGAAAACCAATTTCAAGTACTTTCATTTACGCCTTGAAATTGAACTCCTGAAATTCAAGGGTTTTCAAGACGTGTACGAACCCTGTATAGTTATTTGTTTTATTCAGGGACTGATATTTTATTTTATTATATTTTGAAGCATAAAAAAACACTTCATGTTGATGCAGCCTAGTTAGTCTCCATATTTTCCTTGTGTTATGATTGGCAAAACTGCAATCAGTAGCCTTATTCTCACAAGTTGTAGACTTGTCCAGGATTGACCAGTTTAAGAAGAATTAATATGCTATTACAGTGATTATAGTATCGCTTCAAAAATCAAAAGAAATTGACTCCGTTTTAAATAAGAAGTATCACTATACCCTATTCATAATTTTTTATCCATTTAGTTGTTTCACTGTACTTCACACCTGGGGACAGGGGGGACTCGCAGATGAAGACGTGGGAATGCTTGTCAGAAAATTTGAAATAAATTACCCCTTAAGGAGACCAAACTGGGTGTGGTTTACACATTTGTTGACCTCTAAAAAAGACCATGTCGTCTGACCGTTCTATACTGCCAACACAGTATGATTATATTTAAATTAGTGATTTTTGTATTTATTTATTCATGTGCCACCCTAATAACAAGACTATAACAACTAAAGCTTCCGGGGTTCTGTCCTGAACAACGTATACCCCTTGGTAAGACAATGAGCACTCACTTCTTTTTCAAATGGGAGTCCCCCACGTTCTCCAAGGACTTACACTACACTCTATATCAAGAATATTTGTTTCCGTTTTTCACCTTAGTATTATTATTCGATTATTTCAAACTTATCAGCTTATGGCTAAATCTAAAACTGTTACAAATAACTAAAAAAATTCTACTGAATGATTAAATGGAATAATTAACTCTCCCATGTTCCTTTGGGAGACAGGAAACATCACACATGCCTGAATTAGAGTATTAATAAATTATTATATTAAGCCAAGCCTAAAAGCAGAGCTCCCGGGTTAATTACTTTGCCCTTTATTAAATATCTGAATTCACTGAGCATAAACAGGAAAAAATAAGGAATAAGTCGCGTTCCAGGCACAGTTGTTGGTGGTCAACTTAAAAGAAAAACATTTGTGACCTCGATGAGTTCGGCAGATACCTTGAATTGACAGCTGTCAATTGACCATAACATGCATGGATACCCAGTATCAAAGATATTAGCTGATATTAACCTTGATAGCCTCCTTGATAACCTCATAGTGGCCATTCTTCTGGAGATTGGCAACTATGTTACGCGACGTCCTCAGACAGTGGGTGCATGTGCCCTAGAGCCATGCTGCTAGTCACGATGACCATGAAAAATCAAATGCATGGTTCTCCTATTTCTGTGGATTTTCTATGGTTATGGGGCTCCGCTCTGAGGCTGCTGTGGAACTTCGCTAATATTCGCAGGTCTCAGATGGAAATAAAATCCCTTCTTATAACAAGCCACCAGAACAAAGGATAGCTAACTCTAAACAAACACAAGCCTAGCCTGGCTTACCCAGAATTTTACAGGAGCTAGCAACGTAACAGTGTATGTATCACTACTTAGAACTTCACACATAAGTAGATATTTTATATCATATCGATCACGTTGCCTGGGTAAATAGGTTTTCCTAGTTACTAAATGCGGTAATAGTTTCAGGGAAGGACAATAGCAAATTAAAATTAAATCCTAACTGAAATCAACACAAACAAAATGCAAAAATAAACATACTGGCAAACAACATACAGAATGCACCAAACATGTAGCACACACTGTAAAAAAAAACAAAAATGCCTACATTTTTAAACTCTGGAGCCTCTTGATGGTCAAAGTATGCTTGTGGCGTCTCCACTGGCCAGCTTTGAGGTGGGGGTGGGGGTGGGGGTTCATAGTGCTGAGGTGGTGGAGGGTGGTGCTGTGGTTCATGATGTTCAGGTGGTGTGTGGTAGTGCTGTGGTTCATGATGGTGATGCTGTGGCTCATGGTGGTAATGCTGTGGTTCATGGTGTTGTGGGGGAGGGTGGTGATGCTGTGGCTCATGGTGGTGATGCTGTGGTTCATGGTGTTGTGGGGGAGGGTGGTGATGCTGTGGCTCATGGTGGTGATGCTGTGGTTCATGGTGTTGTGGGGGAGGGTGGTGATGCTGTGGCTCATGGTGGTGGTGCTGTGGTTCATGGTGGTGATGCTGTGGTTCATGATGTTGTGGTGGTGGGTGGTAGTGCTGTGGCTCATGATGTGGGGGAGGGTGGTGATGCTGTGGCTCATGGTGTTGAGGTGGTTCATGGTGGTGCGGTGGGGGGTGGTGGTGCTCATGGTGCTGCGGGGGAGGGTGGTGGTGGTGTTCATGATGTTGAGGTGGAGGGTGGTACTGTGGGGGTGGCGGTGGAGGGTGGTACTGAGGGGGTGGCGGTGGCGGATGGTACTGTGGGGGTGGTGGTGGAGGTGGGTGGTGAAACTGTTCAGGCGGCGGTATGTAAGGAGCATGTTCAAAATGCTGCTCAGGAGGGAAATGAGGCGCAGGCTGGTAATGATCAGTAGAGTCTTCACCTCGGTCATCATGGCATTGCTATGCAAGACAAGCAAAACATGTGCCTGAGTTAACCTGTTGGAACCATGGCAACCATAATACGTAAGATGTGCAACGTGCATCAAATGTACGAGGTGAGTTGCATAGCATGCTACTGTGATCTACCTCTGGCTAGCTGCGCTACAACCTTTGTGCTTGTGAGTAAAACAAAAACTGTGCTAACAAGCCAAAGAAGCAAACAAATGATTTGGGAATGAAATGATTTCTGTAAGCAATGATGTTTTCTTCAAGAGGAATGACTGCAATCTGGCAGTTAAATAAAGAATGACTGTTCAATTGAAGATTTTCTTGGAAGTGAGGTGTCTTTCCTCACTTTATCTTCCTTGTTTGTCTCTACTGGAAGACAACCAAGTCATGAAACATGAAGAATTTGATGGCCAAATTTAGAAACAGGCACCGGAACAAATTGCTGTCAAAAACAGGGAGAAAATGTATGGCTTTATGATACTTCTGAATGTCACATCATTCTACCAGTATTAAAGAGAGCAATGACATATCTTTCCTATACACCAATAATTTACTGACAAGTTCAGCAGTAAATGAGGCTTCACTTGCGTCAACTTGATTTAACCACAAATGCATCAGTGACAAATTGCCAAAATAGTCACCATCAAATTTTAAGCTCAAGCATCTTGAGCTTTAGTTAAAATTGTGAAAATGTTAACAGCGCTTTCAATGAGATTTTCATTTAACAGATTGCTGGCTTGTGAGTCAACCGTCATAGAGTAAAATAAGAAGCTGAAATGTACAGGTCATGAAGTTTTTTCCGCTATCTGACTACAGCTCGATCTTCTACAGAAACACCTACTATTGTCCTGGCTTTCTATTTCTACTTCCTTTCGGCAACCCATATTGGATGTACCTTCTATATACTAGTTATGCAACGCTTTCGAGTGGTATACTATGGAATATCCCACGAGTCACTTGTATTTTCTCTCGGTATACACACGAGCCTTTAGGCGAGTGTGTATGCCAAGAAAATACAAGTGACAAGTGGGATATTCCATAGTATACCACGAGAAAGTGTTGTGTAACTATTTTATACCATGCCATAGAAAATACGCTTACTAAATTTCGTCGAGAATACAGTCGCAGCGCACTATGGGAAGGTTGGGTTGAATACCGTCGAATATACAACTGCTTTCCTGTATTCTGATTGGCTGTATTTTCTATGGCGTGGTATAAAATATAATACCTCATTTGTAATACTTCCTAGTTATCGTCCCCCCACCCCCCACATAAATCATATTGCATGTATTTAAGTACCAAAGAAGATATTTATTGCCCCACTCCATTTACTTTTGAAATGATCCCATACATGGCCAACTATCCCCTTTCCATGGGTACAGTAAACTCTCTCAAAAACTGACACCGTCGAGACCAGTTCCAACTGCCCATCTGAAAGAGGTGTTTGTCTTATAGGGAATTTAGTTACAGTAAAATGACTGAAAAACGGCAGAGGCAGGACCAACACCAGGTGTCCGTCTTAAGAGGTGTCTGTTAACTGAGAGAGTTGACTGTAATACCAAACATAGTCCCAGATAAAATCCCAAATAAAAAGGCTTTTTTATTGGTAACATTTGATGGATGATGATAGCTGATCAAACATTCTCCGAAAAGTGTCTTGTAAGTGTTTTTTTTCAATCAGTACTAATATCGACCATCATTCAGAATGCTACAAATTGTTTGGTGAAAAGGAAAAATGGCTGCTAATCTACTGATGATCACACCAGCCAGATAGATGACTCGCACAGAATTTATGTTACAATACAAAGAAGATATTAAAAGTTGTCAATGATATTAGTCTATATTATGATCAATTTGCTTATCATTATATATGTGTAATAAGTTGCCATTAGTCCACACTTTTCAGGCATTTCATTCAACTTGTTTTATAAGTAATAAAACATTTTTCTACAAACAACATTTGACATGTTTTAAAATCTATTCTACTTTAACCCTTTCACCACCCGTGGCCCCTTTAGAGGCCAAAAATTAAAAGTGCGTGTAACACCCGTGGCCCCTTTAGCGGCCAAAAAAAACAGCTGGAAACGACCTCTTCTGTTTTGGGAAAAACTGGGCACTACTTTCCATATTTGGAAAACTAATTTATGCAAGTGAAAGCACATGCTTTGAAAACAAAATGGCCGTCTGTTTCCACAAACTGAAGGATGAAGAAAGCATTGTAAAACGAAGACGAAAACTTACCGCGCGATTTTTTTCGCCATTTTCAGCAACAACCGAAAGTGAAGACAATATTCAAGAGCAAATTTAACCGTGAATTTCAAGAGTTAAAGCCAAATATCTTCAAAATTGTTCGATCGATAACTAGTGAAGATGTGTAAGACATTTCAAGCGAACTGTAGACCGTAAACAACAAGAAATTCACCTGAATGTGACGGGGATGCTCTCAAACGATCTTTACATAATGCGGTAAGAGTTGTGCAGCATTTTCACTGTTTTTTGTAAATGTTTTGAATGAAATAAATATAACTGTTTTAATCTATTTGTTGGCTGTGAAATTATCTTTGCAGTGATGTATTTTTTAGTTAGATACGATGTTTGTAGTACGCGCTAGCTTCGTTTGAAAAAATTTGTGCGCCATTCCTTCCTGAGAAATCGCCATTTTCTAAATGGCCGGTGTTAGGGGCACTTTTCTGTCGAAAACGTGCGGTGGTGAAAGGGTTAAGACACAATGAACTAATCAACCACAAAACAATAAACTTCACTAAGACATAGATAGCAGTTTGTGAGTTTATTATGCTTATTATGCTTTGTCTCAGAAATGTTCCACACTATATCTTATCATAAGCTTGATTTACTTTTAAAATTTAATTACAGAAATACATGCTAAATTTATTTTTGAACACAATCTAGCAGAGCTATATGGCAATTAAGAACTAACACTGATTTAACTATATAACAAATATACACACCAATACAGAAGAAATGTAATTAGCTACAAATCTCAGTTAGTTATCAGTTTAATAACACTTTGCAGCCGAGGAGTTGAATTTAGAAACCAACAGTAACAGCTGGTTATCAGAGTCATACAGTAGACTCAAATCTAAGAAGGAAAAATCTCAAGTCGCCTGACAAAATGCCTTCTTAGAAACAAAACATTTCAGAATACAACACAAAAAGCTAACAAGGACCAATTTAAACAAAAATGGTCAGTATATAAGTGACTATTTTAATGAAAAAGTGGACAATTTGTCCAAATTTAAAATCCTTCAGTACCAATTACAGAGAGACTGTTCTGGTTGTGGCCAGACCCTCCTAGTGACCTTAAAATGTGCAATAGGCCATTTCTGACTTACCTTTTACCTCTGTTTCAAAATGAGTCTACGTGCCAAACCATTCAAATGAAAATGAGTTTGATTTGCATGAAAATGGCCCTGTAGGTGAAACTTATTTTCATATGAATTATTTTGCATGTAGACTTGTTTTGAAACAGAGGCAAAGGGTAACTCAGAAATGGCCTATTAAATCCCACCATGAGAGTATCACTAAGACCAACTGTCTTGTCAAATATAATCGCAAAGAGATGCATATATAGAGGAAAAAACTCTCCTGGGGAAATTTTGTGTTTAATGTCCACTATCAAAAGGAAAATTTGGTTAAAAATGTTACCTACCCTCATTTCAGGCTGCACAAACGTCACATAAATATCCCACCACAGTTGTAAGAAGGTTCGCTCATGGGGAATGTGGCTTCCAGACGGCGTGTACACACGGCCAGTTTCAGTGCTGTAAGTGTAGTGCCAAGGCTTTAGGGGACCGATGAAATGAACTATTTTTACATCTCTTCCAAACCTGCCATCAAATTCATTTTAAAATGTTAATTTTCTTCTAAATCAGCCAGTTCAGCCTCACAGAGGTCCTCTTTCATAAGAACCAAGACACCTTGTGAGCTTAGACAACACAAAATTTTGATGTCACAATTTTTTTTTCAAGTATGCAGGAAGGAGGGGGTGAGTACGAAAACGGATGGATGGATTTTGATAACATTTAAGCCTGGATTTCGGATTCATGGCAAATTTTTTGATGAATTTACGGGCCCTGCAATTGAAGCAGATCGCAGTTTCAACCAATTTTTGGGCCCGGATTTTGGATATTGCCTGCAATAAATATTGGATCGTGAACCCATACTTTTTGAAGTTCTTTTAGTTTATCTTTAATATGGTAAAATGCTGATTGCTTCTTAGCTAACACAAAACAACTCCAGATGCATTTTTCGCAAATCCTAACAATAAATAAAATTTGGATTCGAATGTTACACCTTCTTTTAACGGATCAACAGATTCGGTCATTAAATTATGACATATCGGCAGATTTCGCAATTCAAAAGAAAGTGTTCCTTACTGTTGAAAAGCTGGTGCATAAGTGTAGCTTGCATTTGAATTCATGTTGTAGATAAACGACAAGTGCCGAGAAATGTCTGCTGTTCTCCAGTTACTGAAGAATGAATTAAGGAGGCCTTGATCTCCACCTGGTAAAAAAAGGAAAAGAAAAACAGCTTTTAACAATTAGAAATAAACATTTACTTTCCTTGTTAGGCTGGTTTTTACTAGCGATGGAGAAAGAGAAAACTCGTAATAAGAAGCGTGGAGTGTTACAATCTGAGAAAATCAAACCGACAGAGTCATAAGCAGAGTTCTGATTTTAGTAACGACTGACAGATTTTAAAGTACATTGTAGGAGTCACATGCAGAAAGGAAGCCTTCAGAGGGCATGAGAAATACCTTAATATAGGAAATTAACGCGTCATGAAATTAACGCGAATTTTAAACATTTGCGTTAATTTAAGTCGCGTTAATTTTAGTTAACGTTAATTTCCGCACCGTTAATTTAGTGCAGCATTAATTTCCATGACGTTAATTTCCATTATTTTGGCCCCAATTTCTCGTTGCAGTACAGAAGTTCTTGACTCCAAGGAAAAAGCATTGTTGTGGGAAAAGTACCACGAACATTGTTTGCGTTTAAGATTTTTTGCCTGCAAGTGTTGAAATAAACTTGTTCCAGTTGTGTACGTCGCGTTAATTTCCTTCATTTTGAAATTTTACCCCCTCTTTCGCGTTAATTTCCTTTATTGGAAAGTAATTTTTCCTTCAATTCGCGTTAATTGAACTCGCGTTAATTTCAAATACCTTAATTAACACAAGTGTTAATTTCCTATAATAAGGTAACATTGTGATTGGCATGGTTTGTTCTTCTGCTTCTGCTTGCGACACCGACAATGTAGTTTTCACTGGATCATAAGCAATAGAGTCATAAGCGGAATGAGATGAAAATTGAAATGTTTGTAAAGCGCTTTCACAACTATTAAGACTCTGACCCTGACTCTGTCGCTAGTGAAAGCCAGCCTTTACAGCTCAGAGAAGTGCAGAATGGGTGGGTAGAAGTTCTGCACATGAGGTATTTGGCACAAGAGATGTGTAGGGTGAAGGAAGTCTTGAGATATCATGACTAAACCAACCCTCCAAGTTTAGACCATTTTAGTTGCCATGGCAACAAAAATTTTGGAGCTGGCAACTAAATGCATCCAAAGTCGCAAAGAAGGATTGAAAGCATGAGCTTTTTAAACAACAAAATTTTTTTACTGGCGACCAAACTTGAGCAGTCAGTGTCCAAATGGCCACAAAGGAAAAAAATAAACTTGGAGGGTTGTAAACAGTTCTTACTTACCATCAAAACTTCCATTCTGTACTGCATATTCCAAGATAGCTTCATAAGTTGCTCTGGATGGCTCGAACACATACACGCCAGAATTAAAACAATCAGGCCAACCAATATCAGGTACGGCAGAGAGTTCGTCTCTCTCAAAAAGTTCGTCACAGTTTTGAATAATTAGCGTATCAGCATCTAAGAAAACACATTTTCTGTACTGCGTCAAATTCCAGCAGTGAATTTTTGTGAACGTAATACCAAGCTCCGGTCTTGTCAAAAGAGCCAAATTTGTGGTATCACCACTATCAAGTAAGTCTACAATTTCCAGGTGGTCCCATACTCTAGCAAGTCGTTCTCTGAAAAACAATATAACCACAGTGTGTGAGTATATACTGATCTTAAAATCCATCAAATATTTTTCGAGGGTGATTGGTCTAAAGGGGTCATGCAATGCAGCCAAAACTGGGGAGTATCACGTGATATCCCCCAAGTAATATTCCCCAGTTTTTGAGCTTTGCTTTTTAAGTTTGCATGTTTAGTTTTCATGCCGAGTAAATAGTTAAATTGAATAGGACTGAACATTTTGAACAGACCAACAATATTTTGAATGCTGACAAAATTATTTTGACCTTTAAAAGTTTAAGAAAAAGTCTCCCAAAATGAGCGGTTTCATGTAAAAATTTGAAGGATAATTACACAATAACCTCCATTTGGCTTAAAAAATATGTATGATATTAATTTTTGTCCTCGAACATCACAATTTTCTTTGAGCTTTGCTCAGGAAAACTGTACCCTTCTCGGAACTTACAGATAATGTCCTCCAACAAATCTCAGTGCATATTTTCGTGCCAAATGGAGGTAGTTTATTTATTTACCAAGCATGCATGAGGGCTATACTGGAATAATATTGGCCCAAAGTCTTGACAGTACAGACTGAGCTGATGGTCCATACAGAAAAGAAAACAAGGGCAGATATTTTTCCAGTGCGGTCCCAAGCAAGCTTGTGTTCCCTAATGTTGTTTAACAAACCAAAAAAAAGGGTTTCTAATGCAAGTCAAGTTCATATTAATTTTTTTACTTTTGTAAGCCATTGCAATATATGAATTTGCACAGGATCAATCGGGATAATACGCTTTCCAATACTAAGAAAAATATTGCACCAGAAATAAAGCAATCTGATTGGTTTATTTTAGTTATTGGCCCTCTGACTACCTTAGCCACGTAATAATGTTGTTTATAAACCAACAAGACAATACCCACTTACCAAAATGCAAAGCAGTAAGGGAAAGAAAGGAGAGGAGCTAGAGTAAAGAGGTGACTTTGCTTTCTTAAAAGCGTACATGTAGCTTGAACATTTTTCAGCCCTTCAGACCTTACATTCTTTCAACAGAAAAAATTTAAGGGGGAGATAAGGGGCCCCTCCCATAGTTCAACTATTAATCCCAGACGTCTGGATGCAAAAAGATGCAATATTATCGTAATCGTGTGACCACTATTTTTTTTTTTTAAATTTGCCACTGAAACCAGTAGTAGTGAAACAACCTAAGAAAAAACATTTGAACAGACGCCGTCTGGGATCGATATCACCACTCCTTGTCTCTGCCTCAATTAACCAAGACATTCTGATTGGTGGAAAGTTAGGTACTTAGAATATTATCAGACTGGATTACATTTAGTTTAGTCTTGTGGTTGTTGTCACACATGTGGCAATTTACCAAGTAATGCATTTACCAAGTAATCTTATCTCAGCAGGTGTTAGAATCTTGGATCAGATTTCAAAAACAAATTTCACAATATAAGTTAAGTGGCTGCCTGCAATATCGACTAAAAGTAAACTTCATTGCATGGTAAAGTATTTAGGAGAAAGGACATAAGCCACTTTCGCCACTAAACTTCGGATTTGTTGACCTTTCCCCTTGATTTTAATATTAAACAAAAAAGTATACCAAATTTATTAATAAATTCTAAGTGACACATTGTTCAGACACAAAGACAAATACGTAAAAAACGTGACCCCCATTGAGAAATGAATGGAGTGAATGCCTCCCTGCATGCACATGGTGAAATTAATCTGTGGGAAATTTGCCCGTCGATCGAGCGAGCGTAACTAATTTAACCGACGATTCCCTATGATCTGTTTGATAAATCGAAGACTTACGTTTATTGAAACTACGGAAATTCCACAGCACCGCACGAATGAGCGAATTTCAGGTCCGCGATAAATACTGTACAGTCTCAACGGTTTGCAATACACTTGCATAATAAGCTCAAAAAATTACAATTAAATTACACAAAAAACATATAAATAACATTTCCTGTACAAGATCTTGTACACCATCGAAGTAAAATATTAATAATCTGTAGCGATTCCTACCTAGTTGGTTCCAGAACCTCTTTGGCCACAAGAAGAACTAACTTTCTTGTTGTGTTGACACGTCGAAGGGAGTAGCCCAGAACAAGCGCGCCATTAGAGTAACTGTTATTGGTGACCAGGCTAACGAACGCCTCGTCTTCAACGACCTCTCCAGGCATTCAGATGCTTTTTATAAACAGGAAGGAAGGCGAAATATCGGTAATTCAACCAGTTTCACTTCCTACGACTGACAAACGCGCTCATGAATTTGCACATGTTCAACGATCGTGTGCAAACTGATGCGCCTTTTCTATGCCCACTCCAGACAGTAACATGTTTATATTTGTCATGCCTCCTGTGGGGAAAAGATCACCGAGATCGATCACCGCACGACCTCGATCGTTTTCTAGTCGAAGGAAACGATCGTGCTCCGAAGTAATTTCCGTTTTTCTTCGTCACTCGTTGCTAATCTTCGGCGTGTTCCGAGTATTACCCCTACCCTCGACAGTATATTTTTCTATTTGTGAAATCGAGGCTCGGTGCTCGTAGCAACCAAACTCGACTTTCATTTGATGTTTGGCTTTTGTGAAGTTGACTTCTGGATATTTCTAAGTGTTTAGCCGGCATTTAGTCGCATTTAATGGAAATCTGCTGGTGGAAAAGGAAAAGCGAGTGGTTTGTGTAATTCAGCTGGAATAGATCTGCGTCTGTATTAAAAGCAGAGCAACTTAATGCAGATTTTTACTTAAAACTTTGCTTGTACTGTACAGTCAATTTCTGAATTCCTCAACTCTCTGAGTAAAATGAGCGAAAAGGACAATGTTGAAAAAGATCTAAAGGAGTCAGTTCCTGAAGATGAGCAAGTACCACGAGCAGATTCTAGTGCTTCTTCAGTTATAAGCAGAACTAGCTCTCCGGAGCAATTGCAAGATGATGTTTTCGGTGTAGAAAAACGAGAAGTCAGTACTTCAGAACAACTCTCCGCCGATATAGCTGCTAGGGGAATTATAAACCCTAAAAATAAGTTTTCGGGTTCTCCACCACAAGGGATACGCGGGATGTTAATAGCTGCAGCTGACATTGAAACAAATAATGCTGAAAATACTCAAGAAACAGATCAAGTTAAATCACAAAGAGGGGAAAACGTTGAAAATGAACAGTTACTAGACAAGCATGTGAGTACAGGGACAGAAGAAAATGCCCCAGTACCACAGGATATTAATTTCTTTCACAAAGACTCATCAACAAGTAGGCCGTCATCTGCAAGTTCGTCGTCATCTTTAGCAGATAAAAATAAGCGAGAAGTTTGTTTTGAAGATGCAGAGGGGGATCACTTGCTTCAAAAAGAAAGAAGTTTTATCTCTCATACTGGAAATACAACTGTAGAAGTGGTATCAATCTGTACACAGACAGAGTGGAGTTGGTTGAAAGATATGGAGTTGTATCAAGATATGACGCATAAATCTAAGCCTGACTGGGCTGAACGGTCAGAAAGGAAAACTTCTAGAGAAGTTCCAAAATCACCATCAGGTAATAGTGCTATTTTTGTAACACTGACGCAATTTTGCAGATCATTCTTCACTGAATTCAAAGACAAAATAGAGTTGTAAGATTTTGCTACCGGGGTTCGAAAGAAACCTGGAATTTTATTGTGGCACTTTAAGAAATGTACAGGCAGTAGGGAGGAATGTCGGTCACCTCGCCACCAAGCAATTTCGCCACCAACCAACTCGCCACCAAACAAAGTCACCTTGGGTCATGGATTAAAGAACGAGGAATACACCAGTTTTGGTTGGCGAGTTGGTTGGTGGCGAGGTGACCGGATACCGTAGGGAGAAATAATATTAAGATCTTGGGAGGGAAAAGGGTTAATTTGATATCAGAGTCCTGGAAAAATCAATCTGAGTCCTAGAAAAGTCCTGGAAAATTGGACAAGCCCTGTGCTACCTGCAGACTCTCTCTTGGCACGCTGGGAGAAAAATACGGTCTTAAGATTTTTTCCCTGCTGTATACCAAGCCACGAGGATTTGATGCTTTGGATTTTTTAAATCCTGTAAATCAGGTCCTAGCCTACAGGTGTGGCATGCGAGTGCTTTGCTTCAGTGGCCAAGCTATAAATATAAGTGGCAAAGTCCCAAGGGATTGTTTGCAAGTGGTGAAGTCACAAGGCAAAATTCCGGCCTGCCTTTTCAAAAAATGCACAGAAAAAAGATCAGGCAGGACTTAAAACTTGACTACTCACCATTCCCCTCGTGGCTTTGTGGTTCTTATTAAAAGCATTGTCACTGAAGCAAAGCCCCAGGGGGTACTTGACCTATGTTTAGGTATAGGGGTGCCGCTGGGGTTTTGAATCTCTGACCCTGTTTAGGATAATAAAACCAAATTGTAAAATACCTACCCTGTGTAGGACAACACCCCCTATTTTAAGACCCTATTTAGGACAAAGGACAACATCGACAATCATTTACACTTTATTGTGATTGCATCCCATACACGATGTTTGATGCATTGGAATGCAAACACCAATCCCAGCAAATAAAAATATGCTTTGCATTGAAGCAAAGGCGAAAACAATGTAAGTACTCGGCGACAGTCTTGCAGCCATACCCTGTCTCGGACAGGTTCAGGCCCTGTTTAGGGCCGGAGGAGTCAAAAAGCATACCCTATCCAGCAGCACGTCCTTGTATAGGCCATATAGGGGAGTGCCTCCCTCCCCTGAAGCAAAGCACTTGCATGAGAGAACTGGATAGCATGTGAATATACAGCCACCTCTCATTCGCTCCCGCTACTTCGTGTGAAACGCGAGCTTTCCATGTCCTTAAAGGAATTATTCTTGCAGCATCCAATGCATGATAAAATGTAGAATTTGTTTCAAAAAATGCTGTCTTTTAGCAACCAGTCATGGCTCAGTGAAAAGACGCAGAAGGAAATCAGTGGCAGGAAGGAGAACATCAGTGAGCAGTGACAAAGCACAGACAAGGGATGAGGACACTGAACTGCTCCCAGAGGTGGAAGAAGGACATGAGGCTAAACAACACTTTGGAGGAGAGGAAGGTGTGGTACTTATTAAAGAAAAAACATATTTAATGAACGAATGATAATTTTGGCATATAAGATAGTTTAAGGACATTCGCGCTAATTGTTGATGCTCATCCTTACTGCGCACGTAATTCATGGCACAACGTCTCGCCACGCCATGCAACGAGCTGGCTGGTCATTGTCGCGTTAACTTTGCTTGCAATTAACTGTCTTAGATGCACTGTGACCCCCACATTTTTTTAAACGGATCACTTTTGTTCACAATTATCTACGTTTTGTGAAAAAATGAAAAAAATCTATCGATTAAAACGGACCCTGAAAGTCCTTGATTTTTTTATTGAACGTCAAAAAGCTTTGAGGCAATGAGAAGAACGCCAAAAAACAGCATTAAGAAGGGTCCTGGAAAGTCCTTGAAAAGTCCTTGAATTTTTGGCCTTCAAAAGTGTACGAACCCTGTGCACTGTGATTCTCTTTTCTGTAGCATTTCCAGAGAGAGAGAGAGAAAGAGTAAGGGACTCTTCCTTTCTACCCCTTCTGGGCCTACTTTCCTTTTTCCCCAAAATTATTCCCCCTCCCCTTCTAGGCCTGCTATGCAAGCTAACATACCGGTATACTTTAGGTACCAGCCATAATTTAGCACCACTGCAATACATTTTGATCCCTTGAAAGACTCTAACTAATTTCCTTCCTTACAAAGGAAGTACAGGAAGAAGCAAATCAAAGTCATCTGGTGGTGTCCCCAGATCTCGTCAATCTGTCGTGTCGTCACTACCACGCACTCCCAAGGGAGAGGACATTCTATTCCGCCCACCCACAGTTGAGCCAGACTCCAGCAGCAGTTCAGAAGAATTTGAAGACTACGACCTAGAACAAGAATATTTGTTGCCAAGCATCGGACCTCCAGCAATCCTTCAGTACATGAAAGAGTCACAGAACCCTCCGCTATCAAATGAAGAAGTTCAAGATAGACAAGAACTTGCCCAAAATGAGATGTTGAAGACAAGTAATTTTAGTGGACCCTGCATGTTTTGCGAACAGGAAATACTGCCATTTCCAACTCTGGATGAGTTAGAAAGATTGACTCCAGATCAGGTAATGATTTGTTATAACAATAGGAAGGTTTCACTAAAATATATTTTTTGGATTTATTTGTTGTGATTTATATTAATTGGAGAGCAGGGTTGGTGCAGTGGTGAGTGCACTTGCCTCTCCTCCAGTATGGCCCAGTTTCGATTCCCAGACCCTGCATCTTACCGGTGTGGGTTGAGTTTGTTGTTAGTTTTCATCCCTAATGCCCTGAGGGTTTTTCTCCAGGTTCTCCTTTTTTTGTCTGTCCACCCCGGGGGGGGACTCCCTATATTGGCCTATACGGGGAGGCTCCGCCCGAAAGGGGTACCTTTTTTAGGCTTCAGGTATACAGAAGGGTAGGGATTTCACGAGTTTAGGTATATGAAAGGGTATGGAAATCTGTCATTTAGGTATTTAAAAGGGCCTTTAATTAAAATATTTCAAACAGACGCAATTTATGGCTGTATTATTTTAATTTATTAAGCGCTACATGAAAATAACAAGAAAACGTCCTGTCCTATCCACGTCATGTCTTTTAGGTATATGATAAAGGTACTTTTTTCAGTTGAAGGTATATGAAAGGGGTACAATTTCTGTCAAAAATTATGGTATATAAAAGGGTAAGGGGTTAGAACTCAGGGCGGAGCCTCCCCGTATAAAACTTTTTTGAGTACCCCCCCCCCCCCCCAGGCCTCCACAAAAACCAACGCTTGTTAATTTGAATTTAATCATTCCAGGAACAGTGGATGAAGAGCCATTCATTATTAATTATTCCTATTTATTACCAATTCCCATTTACAATTTATTTTGTTTGATGGTTGTTAATTAAAAATAAAATTCCACTAACTTTTCTTCAGCTGTACTGTTGTCCTCAATATGAACGTCTTGTGAAATTTGAGCTAGCACAGAGAAGTGACACGGCTCACTTGGTAGACGAGATGATTGACATAAAGCCACACCCACCCTATGGAACCAAAGCTGCGAGAAGAGCTGCAAAGGAAAGAGCAGCAGAACGAGCAAGAGAACGTGAAATGGAGAGACAGCGAGCTGCTGGTGCTAACCCTACAAACTTCTATGCATGTAAGTGTCTCACAGCTCAGGGGGACGTAAATTACAGGGATGGCGCAGTGGTGAGAGCGCTCGCTTCCCACCAATGTGGCTCGGGTTTGATTCCCGGACTGACGTCATATGTGGGTTGAGTTTGTTGTTGGTTTTCGTCCTTGCTCCGAGGGTTTTTCTCGGGGTTCTCCGGTTTTCCTCTCTCCACAAAAACCAACACTTCTAAATTCCAATTCGATCGGAAACCTGAGGGCCACAGGTTTGTCAGTCGAAAGACTGTTACGGTATGTGCA
This sequence comes from Oculina patagonica, assembly GCF_052425735.1. Taxonomy (NCBI): domain Eukaryota; kingdom Metazoa; phylum Cnidaria; class Anthozoa; order Scleractinia; family Oculinidae; genus Oculina; species Oculina patagonica. The sequence goes on along the minus strand of NC_135765.1, from coordinate 32,507,712 downwards.
ACCCTCATAAAACAAAGTTGATTTTTTATTTTTTTATTTTATGTTTTTTGTTTTTAAAAATAAAAATTAAATTTTGTTCAAAAACAATACCTCAAATTTTATTAGGGTTCTTAGTAAAGAAATGCGTAAGGGGTAAGGATAAAAAAGAAAAAGAAGTTGATGAGCATGTGCATCCAAAGACCATCCAGTTGATACTTATTTGATGACAATTTAAGACAGGGTTTTCAAAACAAGCCGGCACCTGCCGGAGTTCCACAGCTACTTGATAATATGTTGCCGGTTACTTTGGCCACGGCAGTCAGCTTGTGACAAAGAAGCACGGCTTGTCACAGCCGCCTACTCTTCAGTTGCTGATGCCTACTTCAAGACATTTTGAAATCCCTATTAAGAGCTTGTTTTTGCCTATTTTCATCATTACTTTGGTCTACGAAGGTTTATTTCATTTTCTTTTGATCAGTTTGCATGGTACATGTACAACATGTATTCCTATTGGACCTACTAACATCTTGAACTTGTTTCAATGTAATTCTCATCCAAAAGGCAAATAATTAATGAGGCCTTCGAAGGGGTAAAAGCGACAAGCGACATGACCCTGAAAACTGGCGACATGGAACATTTTAAAAGCGACAAGCGACATCATTACAGCACTAAAATGTGACAGCGACATGAAGCGACAGCAAAACAATGGGGTAAAAAACGACAGCGACATTTACAGCTGTTAGCTAGGCGACATGGGTTCTCAAAAACATGCGACATTGCGACACGGCTACCCCCCTTGTTAATAGGGTCACATATAGAGTCCAGCCCTGTTTAAGAGGTGCAAATCCACTCCCCCCCCCCCCCCCCAAAAAAAAAAAAAAAAAAAAAAACAGAACAAAATGATTAACCATAAGCACGTCAGTTAACAAATGTTTCATTCTGCTTTTTATTTAGTAACACGTCAAATGAAGACCATCACATACTCATTAGCATCTACAAAGTGCATGGAAGAAGGTTGGACCGTGCGGCCACCTTCACCATCATCGACGGATACTGAACAAATTCATGATCCATTTGTCATTGAAGTCAATCCTCTCCAACTTGTAAGTGTAAACGGCCGATTCCCTCTATGGCGCACGCCTGCAGGGAATCGTGGAATTTGTATTCATTGTGCAAAGTCTTGTGCATGGTTTGATGAATACAACTACCATGATTCCCTGTAGGCGTGCGCCATAGAGGTGCGCCATAGAGGAAATCTGCCATTATGAGTCTTTTAACAGGCCATTTCTGAGTTACCCTTTGCCTCTGTTTCAAAACGAGTCTACGTGTGAAACCATTCAAATGAAAATGAGTTTGATTTGCATGAAAATGTACCTGTATGTGAAACTCATTTTCATTTGAATGGTTCGCACATTGACTCGTTTTGAAACAGAGGCAAAGGGTAATGCGGAAACGGCCTATTTCCTGAGTCCTGACAATTTCTTTAGACATCCAACAACAATTTGCTGTTAACTCTTACATTGTTTAAATTCCCTTACAGAGGAAGCAGGCATTTCTGGAGAGATTTTATGAAAACAAAAGAAGATTTCTTTTACTTCTCCCAGATGGCACTGGAAGCTGCTAGTATCCTTTTGTGAGGTTTAAAATTTGTGGTAAAAAATTCAGGGGCAGATGTAGAGAAATGGGGACTGTAGCAGTTGTTGTGCAGCTAAGGGAGGAGAGGCAAGGAGAAGTTGCCCCTTCCCCGGAAAATTTTCAAGATGCTGTTTCCTGCATTCTCGACTGGGAGCTTTTGTGAGGGAAAAGGTTTAGGCCTCAAATAACAGACTTAAAATTTCCCAGATGAAAGAGAGGCAGATGCAGTCCCCTTAACCTGCATTCAGCCATTCTTTTGTGTTTTTTTTTTTTTTTGCCCCCACAAAAAAAGAATGCCAGATCCAAGGTTATGCACCACCCCACCCCTCTCCCCCTGGGGTGAGGTGGTAGAAGACAGATTTCTGCACTTTGGAAAAGTACATGATTTGAAGAAGTGTTTTCATAATTTATTCATGTATGGGGAGGGGGACAGGGGGGCAGGAACCCGGGAGAAAAGGGGCGGGAAGCGGGAGGAGAGGGGGCGGGAAGCAGGATTTCTAAGGTGGCGGGAACCGGGAGAAAATGAGTAAAATTTCGTAACATTTCATTATATTTTGCAAGACATGGAACAAACAGGAGAGAACTGCTACGGAAAGGGGCGGGAGTAAAAGGCACGGGAGGCGGGAGGATCAGACCCCCCTGTCCCCCCCCCCCCACATGTATGAGGGTCATAATTTAGGTGTCCTTCACTCAGCGTTTGTCTTCCATCGTTGTACATGTGTCCATTCATTAAATGCAATATTTCTTAACTTCATTGTTCAGTTATCCAAGTGGCAATGTTGCAGTTATGATAACTGCCACAGAAAAAGGAAAGTTTACATACATAGTATATGATGTAAGTATATGTGCCACGGTCACCAGCTACAGAAGGTCTACAGGGCAAAGTTTTAGATATATTTTTTTTTTGTGAAAGAAAAAGATGGTCAACTACCTCGTTGTTGCGTGCTTTATTGGAAACCTTTCGGACCTATTTCTTTTGTTCTGGTTGTGGTTTAAGAGAATGTGAGTAGTTCCATGTTTTTTTTCGCTTTTTTTTTCAACACACAAGCGCGCGCATGAAAAATCCTCGCACGAGGAGACGTGTTTTTTTTGCGCGCACTCTCGTGAAAAACTGAAAACCATGAAAACTCAAATGTAGTTCGGTTTTGGCTTCGAGAGCTTGTCCCTCGTATCAAAGGACTCCAAACGCGAATGATCACTTCATTTCTTTTGAGATTCTCAATGTCGTCTTGAGTTGGGTGGTCGAGTTTACCATGTGGTCGGGTAAAGACGTTGCCTATTTCACTGTGAAATGAAGTCCCATATGTTATGTGGATAAGTTGAAAATAATTCTTTCCTGTTTTTTTTTTTTTGTGCACAGGACGAGGAAGAAAACGAATCAAACCCTTCCCAGATGCTAGGAATATTTGAACCATCCGGCCATGGAACTTGTTACTTTAGAAATGGCGCAGTTAGGTAAATATATCTTTGTAAGGACGTTCTTCTATTCGACCACCGACTGGTTAGGTCAGTTGGTAGAGCACCAGACTGTCGTGCGGGAGGTCTCGGGTTCGTCGCCCAGACCGGACCAACTCTCAGGGACTTAAAATAACTGAGGAGAACGTGCTGCCTTTGTAATGAAATCTGCAAATGGTTACATGTTCAAGTCTTCTCGAAGAAGGCCGATAAACCGTAAGCCCCGTCTCCTGTATCTTCAGTGTTATGGTCAGCAGGGGACGTTAAAGAACCCACACACTTATCGTAAAGAGTAGGGCACAGAGTTCCCGGTGTTGTCTCTGGTCTTTGCCTGTAGTACTGTTAAAACCAATCGTTACAAACAGACTATTCTTTGAAGTAGAAAACGTTTTAGAAATGTATTTGCCCCCTTCTTTCGTTAACATTTTCCTGCTATGTGCCAGTTTTGCGCGAATATTTTATTCATCGCGTAAAAAGGCATTGGTGGGGGGGGGGGGGGTTCCTTTCTGAGGTTTGCACATAGTTTTCTAGTCTGAATTTCAACCGTCTTTTCTGTTATTCTGCTTTATCAGCTTAGATGTTCCTCTCTCTGAACATTGTTTCTCTATATATTTTTTTATGTTTAGACTCGTATTAAATCCATTTTTTGGAGTTCTGCTTGATAAAAACGGTGCTCGAAAGAAGAAATGGCTGTGGCATAACTTGAAAGAGCACGTGCACGCTCCGCCCTTTCAACCAATCACATTCATGATCACTAAACAGCTGTCAATCAGATGTTTGTCCCAGGTAAGTGAATTTAAATGGTTTCCTTTCTTCAAGGAATAGTTTTTGATAAAGTTCGTTCCCAAATGCGCAGTATTTGATAAGGTTCTAAACTATTTTATTATGTGAATGATAAAATTTACTTTTAACAATATAATGTAAGCTTTATTTTTAAGTAAACGCCTTGACTTTTTCTTGTGTAGACAATACTAATCGTTTGCTTCTCTCCATATTTCAGAATAAGACTGTTCTCACTTTTAATCATGGTAAACATACAGCTAGGTTCAACGTTGGAGCAAAACTCAAGGTATGAATTCATATAAAGAGCGCATTTAGATGTTCACGGAATTGGAGCGAATGACTTTTGCGGGGTTTGCAAATCAATAGATAGTGCAAAATGCTAAATGGTAAAATAAAAGGATTTGCATTTGCCTGGTAAAGATAGCCATAAACTTTTCCCACTTACTAACATACTACCCCAAATGTTGCCCATCTGTTATCTTCTGGTTGTTTCAAAGCTTCTATACTAAATAAAATCATTTTAGACAGCTTTGGTTTTCGATCTGTATATATACATATACGGGTGGGTTGTTGTGAAAATTGTCGTCGCTTGTTAAATACATGTAACGAAAGAGAATTCACCACGCTTGCCTGGATTCTATATAAGGACACATTAAGAATATCCCGTATGGCCGGAAATAACCCCCAGACCGGAATTGTATCCGTTAATTTTAGCAGTTGCTTGATGATTGCTTCGCAAGTAGCATTAAAAAGATCAAATAGTCTAACCATGAAATTCATTTACATATTTTGTATATATTTTCTCGGCATATTAGCGCTCCCTTCAGCTCCGAGGGCAAATAAATTTTATTGAATTGAATTGAATTGTGACATTTTCGCGATTTCGCTAACCACGATTATTAGTTATTGTTTTCGAGGAATAACTATAAATACCGCTGCAAAAGACAAAAGAGACTGGAATAAACTACTGTATGTGTACTTGCCTCAAGAAATAACAAGCGTTCTCCATAAGAACAATCTAACTGTTATCAACTGACAAGACTTCCCTAAAGTCGCCAACAGTGCTTGCTATGACAGAGACTAACAATCATTTCACGACTGATCTGTTTGTTGTTTGTTTGTAGGCTGTTATGAAAGCAAAACCACCCAGCGCTAGAGACAGTTATGAGATGCACCTTGCTGAAGTGAAGCAGTTTGTAAAGTAAGTACCAGCGAAATTTTCGAGCGGCTTGTCTCAAGATGGTTCTTGTAACGTTTTCGAAAAGGAAAACACGTTAGAAGAACCACTTCGAGACGAGCTCTTTGAAACATGACATTGTGTAGTGTGCAACGGACAGAATTCGCATTGCAAAACACGTTCATTTTTCACTTGCAATCGACGGCATGTTGCTTGCTGATATGTAGCACTCGGCGTTGATTAATGGTATAGTTACTAAAATGCAGCTTGAATGACAGTGTTGCCGATGTAACCGACGAAGAATGTTAAGGCTGGTTTTCTCTAACGACATAATTTTTTTTCTATAACGACATAACAGTTTCTGTTGTAAATAATTATAAGCAAAGGAATGAATAAACTCATTCTTTTTTTGTTATCTTCATGAGGAATTGCAATTTTACGCAACTTGGGTGTTTTTTTTAAGAGAAAATGTCTAATCTTTCAACAAGAAAATAAACGATGTCTAATATTGCATTTTATTTTTTCAGTATTGTTTTAGATCGTGCCCAGAATGCCATGCGCCTCCCTAACTATCCTCGACTAGACAAGATTCCTTTGCCGCTTCGCCTGCAGAGAGCGAGGGATGCTGGGAAGAAGGCTCGGTTACAAGCGTCGACTCCCAGCAGTCAACAGGAGAAGACAGTGATCGTAAACTAGGCGCCAGTTCTCTTACACAACGCAAGAACTTTCGTGTTTTCTTTCCAAAAAAAATGCCTGGTAGATAACTAGTTCAAGTTCTTTCGTGACATACGTTTGGTGAACATGTTCTTCGTGTTGCAAAAATGAGTTGTATATAGGTATATTATTTTAAAAGAGTTGTATAGTCTATAACGCACGAGTTAGTTGCGGCAAATAAATTATTTTGAATATAAGTGGTCTGATATCGTTGTTTCTCTCTTCTGCTTGATCCGGCTTTTTCAAGTCTTGCCCCTTAGCTGTACGAGCCAGCTGTAATACAGTTGAAAACGGTTTTCGAAAGACTGCCGAGCCTTCTAAAGAATCGCGTCTCAAATAGATAGCAAACGAAATCGTAACATGAGGCAAAACCAACAGGGGAAACCTCGGCAAAACTCCCCCCGGGGGGGGGGGGTTCAGCCTGAAAACGGGAACCCCTTTCGGGTGGACCTCCCCGTATAGTCCACTATAGGAAGTATCCAACAAGGAGGGGGGACGTACCGTATCACAGCGGTCGCATCCAATTTATTTAGAAGATGGTACCTTTAATTTGAATCTTTATTCAAGACCACTGCAGAGCCCACTAAACCAAAACATGACGGAATTGCGATATCTAACATCAGTATATACTAAAACAGTGGATAGCGTTTTTGGCGTGCGCTGATTGGGTACTAAACTCAGAATATCCTTTGCTATTCACCTCCGAGCAACTCGCGCGCGAAAACTGTACTCGTTAACGGAATAAACTAGTCAAAAGTCATCCTATCGGGATATATTATCTCACTGAGTATATATTAACCCTTAACCCGCTAAAGCAAATGACCTTCCTTCGTAAATTAAAAAGTATTAACCAGATATCCACGCATGGGATACCATTTGAAAGGTGTTGTTTAGTAAATTGCACAAAGCACTTAAGCAAATAAAAAGAATGTTATGACTTTAAAAGAAATGAGTTAAAACCTTGAAAAGAAAAATATTCAAAAAGTTGTTTATCTCCGTACATTTTAGGTATACCCCCAAACTATATCTTGTTTTGAAGCTCTCAGTGTAGTGGTTGATTTCAGTTATGTTGCATACCACAAATGTGTCAGGCAAAAAAGTTCTAAAAGTTATAGGGGTGGTCAAGCAAGTCACAAATAGGGGGAGGTACAATTTTATGCTTTCAAAATGCAGATCTTTTCAAGACATTTTTGGTGCCAAAATTTCAAATCAATTGAACAAATATTGACCAAGTTATGATGTTATGTGCCAATTGGCACTCTTGTGGGTTAAAGGGTTAAAACAACTATTCACCTCAGTGTTGGTGGCTAGTGGTGGACTAGCCACCTCCTCTTTGGTGAATAAATATGTTTATGCAATCAAACAAATTCTTTTTACCACTGCAAAATGCCCGTCATTTATTATAGGCTAGCCTCTTCATTCTTATCAGGAGAAGCCATCATTGTCGTCCCCAAAACCGCTTGTACGCCTGGGGCTACATTGGGGAGCCATGCTTTGGAATAAAGGCGTTCCCAGATCTTCTTGCTGCCCCAGCGTTTTTCCTGTCTCCGACGTCGTCTCCTACACAACCAACCCTTCTCTACAGAGCACCCAGCCTTATCACATACCGACATGACTGAGAGCTCAGTGAAGAGACAAGCAAATTCACAAGTGACGGAGCTAGCTTACATGAACATATCAGTTTATTATATATAGCTTTAAAACATAGATTTCTACAAAAATATATTTTTTCTCTAAAGCAACATGTTCGCATTATACCAGAGTGTATATGTAAGGAATCAGTCGGGGGAACTAGTGCCAGTTGATGGCGACATCACTTCTCCGAGAAGTGACTGAGCCCGCGGTTTTCGTCCCAGAAGTTGCTAAGCAACATGACGTATTCATACGCGCGCCGGCTTTCGGAGTACTAGAGTACTCGTGAGCGCTCGCGCTGGTTTTTGATTGGATGAAATAATTCGGAAATTCTTCGAGTGCTTCAACGAAGATTTGCCAAAACTGGCACTTATTCCCCCGACTGTTATCCAGTTTTTTTTGCTTTCCTTCAAATAAAGTTTTTTTTTTTATCAGTTCACCCATGAGTTCACCTTTGCGCGCAAAAACTACCATCCTCTGCCATTCCAAAATTCCAATATTTTCTCTACCCTCTCAAAATATAATTCATTAATTTTAATATATTTTATGTCGTTCTAAAGTTATAATTCTGTTAAAGTGTTAGGCACGTTTCTCTGCATCCATAGCCTCAGTGAGTCAGGGTTCCTACTAAACTGTCTTCTGCAAGTCTGTGTACAGGCGTTGAAAACAAATGGAAGATTCTTGATGCCGAAGAACTCGGGCGGAGCCTTGATTACTCTTACTCCAGGACCAAACATTGGACCATCACAACAATCGCAACGAGCGTAACTAGAGAAAAAGAAATGGAGACAATTAGAGGACATGACTTCGAATTTATCAAAAAACACACTTATATCATTACCAATCAAACAATAAAGGATTAATTTTGTGGAACAGTACTCGACAAATGCCAGGAACCCATTAGGAAGCGAGGATGACTAACGATGGCGAGGATGGAAACGGATTACAATATGGACAAACTTGAAAACGCGAGGCTTGCATGTTGAAAACCAAACAATAATGGTTTGATTTTGTAGAACAGTACTCAACAAATGCCAGGAACCCATTAGGAAGTGAAGATGACTAACGATGGCGAGGATGGAAACGGATTGCAATATGGACAAACTTAAAAACGCGAGGTTTGCATGTTGAAAAGCAAACAATAATGGTTTGATTTTGTAGAACAGTATTTGACAAATGCCAGGAACCCATTAGGAAGTGAGGATGACTAACGATGGCGAGGATGGAAACGGATTGCAATATGGACAAACTTGAAAACGCGAGGCTTGCATGTTGAAAAGCAAACAATAATGGTTTGATTTTGTGGAACAGTATTTGACAAATGCCAGGAACCCATTAGGAAGTGAGGATGACTAACGATGGCGAGGATGGAAACGGATTGCAATATGGACAAACTTCAAAGACTTCAAAACGCGAGACTTGCATGAAGAAAACCCAACAAAAATGGTTTAATTTTGTAGAATAGTGTTTGACAAATGACAGGAACCTATTTTAAAAGTGAGCATGACTAACAATGGCGAGGATGGAAACGGATTACAATATTGACAAACTTCAAAGACTTCAAAACGCGAGGCTTGCATGTAGAAAACCCAACAATAATGGTTTGATTTTGTAGAACAGTTCTCGAAAAATAACAGGAACCCATTAGGAAGTGAGGATGACTAACAATGGCGAGGATGGAAATGGATTACTATATTAACAAATTTAAAAACACGAGTTGCGAAAGCAGTCAATCAGTTTATCTATTAAAAAATAAAAAATAAAACTTAAGGTAAAAGCTGTTAAAATTGATGCTTAACGTTTTCGTGCAGTCGAAACTGCATTCCTTTGAAATTGTACAAAAAAATCTTATTCCTTTTGAAATTCCTTGTTTTCTAGAATTCCTTGATTTCATTGAAGTATACTGAAGTTTTTGTTCTATAAATCGAGCAAAAAGTTTCCCTCTTTTCTCATCTGCCATTCTTTGAGATGGAGAAATAAGTAACCTTCATTGAAATTGGCCTCCAAACCATTTATCTCGAAGCAACATGTACATACCTTTCCATAATATTTTTAATAGCTGGTGGTAGATTGCGAACCTTGATGTGAATTCCTGCTTTGAACACAGCCACAGCTGATAAGTCTCCAAGACGCTGCGGGAAAACAACATACTTCAGAAAGTTCTTTCGTCGAAGCGATAAAAGAATTAGATAAACTTCGGTAATTTCTTGACATTCTCTGTCTTTGTCATTCTTTGAACGAACGATTTTGGAGTTAAAATATTAAAAACATTGAAAAACATTAAAAACATAAAAAGACTTAGATTAAGAATTTAACTCAAAACTAAATGCTCAGCTATTTTTCTGGTGTTTTTATTTATCAATACGACAAAATCGTCTAATTTTATGAATAACTTTAAAAACGTAGTGATTACGGAGTAAGCAGAGAGAAGGCTCTGTGAGCCAAGCTTCCGGCACCCAACGTTAACTCTGCCAATTTCTTTAGCATGAAGCGACTAGGAGTACTACTAGTACTGCAACTCCTCCCGGATAGGATGCTAGTCCATCCCAGGGTTATCCCCAGCAGTATATTCGCGGGTACCCATTTATACACCTGGATGGACAAAGGCACTATGAGAGGAAGGTGTCTTGCCAAGAACACGGACTGCTTGATATGCAATCAAGCACTCTTACCATTTAATGTACAGCAAAAACGAGTCAGTGCCAAATATTTTCTTACCACTTTAACGCACTCAAAACCACCACATTCCCACGCTTACAGGATGTATGACCGACAAATTTACTTATTATATAAACTTTGTTTTGTCTAACCTGTGGTTGGTTGGTAGCTGATTCTCTCCACAGTAGCGGATGTATAAAGTTGTTGTTTATTCTCAGGTACTTCAGGTTTAAATAAAGCGCACCTACAGGCAAGGCACCAAGTTGATTCCCTTCAAGATTTAATTCCCTGAGAGAACTAGATTGAGACAAACGAAATAAATTAGCTTCTTTTGTTATATTATCGAAAGTTGGGAGGGTCTAGAGGAGCAAAACGTAGCTTTATAGGTTAATTCGAATCAGAGAACGTTGATCTTAAAGTGTCCATATAGCCTACAGGCTTGTTTTCCGCCACTTTTTCGCTGCAAAATCGAGCTTGTACATATCATAGATACGATTTCAATAATAAATGTAAAAATAAATTTCCGTTTGCTGCGTGGCACTTGTAAAAGTACAATGTTAAGAAAAGTTCTCACTAAATGAGTAAAGATACAAACGTTTCGAGCTCAGCCTTCATCAGTGGAAAGTCTAGATTTCCACTGACGAAGGCTGAGCTCGAAACGTGTTGACGCAACGACCCGTCATTGTAACACTGGATCACAGCAAAGAGACTTAACAAAAATTACGACATAACCCCCGGACGATTGAAGGTGAATTATGCTCAGTCAGATATGCCAGATCTTATGCATAGGAAGAACTTTGTATCACATGAAATCAGAACACATGCAACAATTCGGAATTTTTAGCGCGTTGACAAAGTCGTTCGCGTCTCGAGCAGCTCTTGCGCTTCGCGCTCTGTGAGCTCGACTTGTATGCAAGTCCATGACAAGTGTATTTTCTGCATTTCTTTTGTTATTTGTTACTGTACCTTAGGTTTCCAATGTCTGAAGGGATAAATGACAGACGATTGTAAGCCAGGTCTAAAAGCTCAAGATGTTTTAGCTGAAAGAGACTAACAAATAAACAGTGGTTAAGAAATGAGTTTGTACGGTAATTGCTTAGCAATGCTTTCTAGAATACAGAAATGACGTCATTAAATGCTCAAAAAGCAAGTAGAACCACAAACGAGGTTACCGTATTTACTCGAATAAGCGCCGCCCCCGAGTAAGCGCCGCAGTCCCGATGTGGCGCTTATTCAAGGAAATCCGTTTAACTAGAAATAGAACTACAAAGCAACTCTTAAACGAACTTGGACATTTCTTTCCATTAAAAGCGATGTTCTGCAGTTCAAAGTGCTTGTTTTACCGCTCGCCCATTAGTTTTTCTATGGAACATTCTTACAATATGTAGTTCTGTAAATGTTGTGAAGGCTGCTTTCTTTACCAAGACAGCTAACGCCACTTTTCTCTTCAGCAAGAGACGAATTTTGGCAATCAAGGGACGTTATTTCATTTAATGTAAAGGATTAGATTCTTTGTGGCATCAAACTTTTTAATAAGCGCCGCACTGGAGGTGCAAACAATTTAATAAGCGCCGCGGCGCTTATTCGAGTAAATACGGTAGTGGTCTTACTGCAGAGTTCTGGACATGTTGTGGTGTCATTTTTACGGTCTATGAGAGTGTAGGACATGAAAAGAAAAACAGCAATATTACCAGCAAAATTTAGAGGAAAAAATCAGTCCAAAATCGAGCGCGCATGAAAAGGCGAAACAACACTTATTTCAGCTTAAAGGACTAGTTTTTAATCGGGTGTCACATTAAATTTCCCAATTGACATTTTCAGCTCTTTCGAGCCCACGTAGTGCCAGAAATGCGACAATAGAGAGATTAAGCATGATGTGCTTAATTAAGATTAAGATTAAGCATTAAGCTTGCCTTTTATTTTGTTACCTTTTGATCCCTAAAAAAATAGGGAAAAAATGCCACATTCACGTCAAACACAAAACTACTCATTTCCGCGTACGAACGCCAGACGGCAGACTGCAGAAGTTGAATTTTTTCCGTTTGCGGGAAAAATAGCGTCATGCTCAATCTCTCTAATGTCTCACACAAAAACTTGAAGTTTTCCCAGGCCAAATTGCCTTGCATTCCCTTTCAGGTTGCATCATTTTCATGGTCTATAACTCAGGGCTCGAGACTAACGGTAGCCAACTAGCCAAAGGCTACTAAAATTTAGGTTTTGGCTACCAGGTTTAGCATTCCTACTAGCCACTTTGGCTAGTGAAAAACTTGGAAAAGTCAACTGTTCTTGATAGAAATCAATATACCTGACTAGTGAAAAATTACTTTTGGCTAGTAAAATCTGACATGTCACTAGCCAGTAAACCAGTGACTTAAAAAGTTAGTCTCAAGCCCTGTATAAACTCTAATCCACCTTGCTCTCAATTAATTTATAACGCGCAACGTGAATTCTGCCAGTTATAAAGCGAGCCAGCACGCGAGCGAGTGACTACGGGGTGGCAAAGACAAAATTTTTCTTGATCCCCCACATTGTTGTGTTCGCCCTTGTTGAAAGTTCCTCGCTGTTTATATTTTGCTCCCGCGCTTTCCCCTTGAGAAAGCGCTTTCTTCTCAGTAGCGAAAACAGAGGGTATGTATTGTAAAATATCATATAAACATACCTGGAGGGAATGGATGTAAGAAGGTTGAAAGAAATCTCAAACACGATAAGTCTCTTCAGCTGCCTTATACCTGAAAATGAGTTTTACATCAAGTGATTAAAAACATCAAACCAGCGTCAGAACTTTATAGAGGAACTCTTTAACTGGATGGGGTGAGGTGAAGTGAAATTGGGCCCTCTCTTGCTAAATACAGTTTCCGCGTGCTCTTTTTAATTGGATTCAATGCTAACGCGAGTCCAACCGCGCAAGCTCGAGGCTTTGAGTTGATCAAAAAGTTGCAATCACGCGTTTTATTGTCCTACTAGAAAGACATCATTTCTAGCGAACCTGTCATTAGATTTTTAAGGAATTTTGCAAGGTTGCACTTAAGGAAGCAAGAAAACTGCTCATTGCAAAAAATCTGGAATTTACAAAGGAATTTCCGGAAAAATAGGTGAAAACATAAAATAGCGAAAAATTAAAATTCCCTCCGTTAAAACTTATTACGTCAATGCTAAATATCAGAATTTCACCGTGTTTGTTGTACACAAACTTGGCGATCGATAATGAAATTCTACTGCAGTAGTTTATCTTGTAACTTGCCAATGTTGAGCTCATCAGCTGCAACCGTTTGGACGTGAGTGCAAAATAAAGAATAGGTACTGCAAAATTTGGAAAACTGTGTTCAGCCACCTTAAACCATCCTTTTGTCATCTGTAAGTAACATATTTTTCACAAACTGTATGGGGATTCTCTGTTTTGTTGATCAAATGGAACCAAATTCCCTGCACCTTGTTTATTTTTAAAAATGATCATTAAGGCCCAATTAACAAAATGCTAACTAAAGCTTCAAATGAAGTACAAGTGCTGATGTTCATGTGGACTGTTGATATCACATACAAACCAAAATATATAGTGCACTTGCCGACAAAAATGTATTTCACAGAAATTATACAGCCTTAAGTTACATACCATGGGGAATTTCTTTAATGGGATTATTCCTTAACTTAAGTGAAACCAAGTTCACCAGCTCCAGAATCTCTAAAGGGAAGACCTACAAGAGAAAATTTCCTAAGTCAACAATGAAACAAGTTCTGAATGAAAATTTATAAATTTGTTGTACTATTATCAACAGCACTGGCCAGGGTCATTGACTCTACTCTCACAGTGCTTCTCTCAACCCAGGTGTACTGTATATAAATGGGTCCTGGTAAAATATTGGGGCAAACCGACAGAATGCTGGAGAGTAACCTGCGATGGCATGTACTAGCATCCATCCAGGGGGTGACATCACAAATTAAATTACTCTTTTACTTCCAAGCTCGGAATATTAATTCAACAGTATTACTTATTCTGTGGATTACATTGGAACAGTATTTATAGCTTGGAAAAAAAGTCAAAATACAAACATTTAGAGTATTTTTAAAGTTTTTAACATTGTTATTTCCGTTATTGTTATATTTTTGTGAGGGCCACAAGTTTATCAGTTTGATTACTGTCAGGTGTCACCCTAGACTACGAGCAGTCCCTATTTTTTCGCAGAGTCCGTCGAGCTTGAAGCGAATTTTTTTTCGAAGAGTTCGTCGAGCTTATAGCGAAAAAAATTACGCGTGGGGGGAGGAGGCGGGGCAATTTTTTTCGCTTCTCGCCTTGCCCCGCCTCCTCCTCCCGCACGTAATTTTTTTCGCTATAAGCTCGACGAACTCTTCGGAAAAAAAATTTCGCTTCAAGCTCGACGGACTCTGCGAAAAAATAGGGACTGCTCGTAGTCTAGTGTCACCCTCATTAAATAAAGTCCTACTTACTTACTTACTTACTATACATGTGCTCCTAAATCTGTTCTTCGTAAGTTCAGTTTCCCTTGAGGGAATTTAGTTAATCAAATCAAGAAATTTTTCATAGCTTACCCAAAGGTCATTAAAGGAAAGATTCAGATGAGTCAGCATTCCTGCCAGTGGGCTGAGGTCAGGAAGTCGATTGAGAAAATGTGCCCTGAGATTAAGTATTGATGATTCCACCATCATTGCATTTAAGACCACGGCTTCCATTGGAGACATTTGTGCATCGTAAACATCAGCACTCACTAAAGATGACAACAAAAGAGAGGTTAATGAGAATCAAAGTTCTCTGTGAATTTCTTCTAATTTATGATGGACACTTATCTTTTAAAAATAAAGCCTTTTTTTCAATTTGTTGCCCACTACTTTTTACTGCAAAAGGGTTTCAAAAAGCTTGTTTACCACCTTAGACGGTTTATTTCAATTTTTCGCAATTGCTACAGTCTAAGTTTAAAAGTGTATACAGTACTTATGACAAAACAAGATCATTTTTATATGTGCAATAAACTGTTTGAGAGTTCAACATCGTTGAAAATTCTTTTATTTTAAAGCTGGTCCAAACTTAATTCTCTCCCAGAGCTGTCCTGTTCAGTGGCAGATCCAGGAGAGGTGCCCGGGGGGCCTGGGCCCCACCTTATTTTTTGGCTAAAAAGAGGCCCAAAGGGCGGAGAAAAAAAATTATTTTTGAGAGCAGGCCCTCCTTATTCCAGGGCCTGGATGATCAGGCCCCTCCCCCCACTTAGCTGAGGGTCTGGATCTGCTACTGCTGTTACAATTTTTCAGTAAATTATGAAATAATGCACATAATTTGATCATTTACTGTAAATATGTATTTTGGAATTTTTGTTATCTTATTTTGTTATAGTACACTGGCCATTCCATTCTCAAAGGGTTGATTTGTATTACAAAATAACTTAAAGATGCAAATCAAACGTATAGAGAATACGATAGAGGCTGCCGTAAACCAAACTACAAAGTTAGCTACAAATTTGCACACTAATAAGTGTACGTTTTGTCCCACCTGATATGTTTTTATCCTAACAGCTACTATTGGCCAAAACAGTGGACACTTTTAATAAATTAAAAAAAATCGTTCACAGGGGGGTACTCCCTATACAGGGAGGCTCCACCCAAAAGGGGTACCTTCTTCAGGCTTCAGGTATATAAAAGGGTAGGGATTTCACAAGTTTAGGTATATGAAAGGGTATGGAAATCTGTCATTAGGATATTTAAAAATGCCTTTAAATTAAATATTTCGAACAGACGCAACTTATGGATGTATCGTCTTAATTTATTAAGCGCTACATAAAAATGTCAAGAAAAAGTCCTGTTTTTTAGCATATGTTGTGTCGTGTAGGTATGTGAACCTTTTTCCAACAAAAGGTATAAGCAGAAGAAAGGGGTGCCTTTTCTGTCAAAACGGTATATAAAAGGGTAAGGGGTTGGACCTCGGGGCGGAGCCTCCCCATATGAAACTTTTTTGAATCATTCTTTTTTTTCGGGAATCATTCACTCAAATGTGACTTTTTGTGAGTTTTCTTAGTTGTTAAATAATACAAACCAAAAGGTGATGACGATCTTGGTAATTCCTCTCCTTGGAAGTACTCTGGCCGTGAACTGGGAAGAATAACCATGTTCTGGTATGCTGTAGCTGGCTCACTAAATGAGAATTAAAAGCGACAAAAATTACTTGTAATGTAGAGTTTTTACAGACTCACAAGCCGGAGAGATCCAAGCAAAAAGATTGTAAACATAAACAGTGGCTTACATTTCAAGGGTCAATGTTCTTTCATTCACAACTGTTTTCTGTTTCTCTGACACAAGGTCACCTTTCCCGTCCCTTGCCGATGCATCTTCATCTTTTCCACTTTGATCCTGAACTGAAACAAATCTAGTTCTTAAATTTTTTGATCCAAGCATCTCTTCACTTTCAAAGGCCACTTTCTCCCCTCCTGTTGCCCGAGGTGAATACACCACCTCTGCTGTCGTCACCTGACCAAAGGTCCTAACAGATGGGTACTGCACATGCCTCTGATCATCTCTTTCGGAAGACATCAAAGCATCTCTGTCGCCATCAGCAACATGCTCAGAGTCTATTGGTGGTAATGGTGCATATCTAGAAACTGGCATTGTCAGTTTTGAAACAGCAGGAGTCGCAGGAAATACTGTGGATGATCGCCCTTGAAGGAAATCGTCTTCCTGGTCAGGTAACAGTGAAATATCCATTCCTTGGAACTGCATTTCTGAGGGAAAAAATCACAAAACAAAATTATTTTTATACATATTAAAAAAAACACAATATGCCTTTAAAAGTCTCAAGCTTGGTCAAAACAAACTCTTCCCTTGTCAATACAGAGTTAATGATTCGTCAAAATAACATTGGGCAGTTCCAGAAAATTCAGAGAGGTAGAGGATTTCAAAAGGCAAAGAGTACTGGTGGAAACCCACACGAAAAAAGTTTGATCCATGTAGAAGTTCGTTTTTACTGGCAGTCAAGTTTGTCCTGGATTTTACATCAAAGCTCTTGCTTTTCCAAGACCCTAATTAGTGATCATGGACTAAACGAAGCTTGGCTTCCACCAGGCAAATGAAGTACAATGTACAGTCCTTTAAGGTGGACACCTCTTTAAAATGGACACCAGGTCCCGGGGATGGGGGTGCTACTTGAAAAGGTTTGATACGGGAGGCTCCGCCCCAAGGTCCAACCCCTTACCCTTTAATATACCATTTTGACAGAAAAGGTACCCCTTTTGTATACCTTTTATTGACAGAAAGGTACCCCTTTCTTATACCTAAATGACATGACATATATCTAAAACAGGAACTCTTATTTTCATTTTTATGTAGCGTTTAATAAATTAAAATGATACAGCCATAAGGTGCGTCTGTTCGAAATATTTTTATAAAGGCACTTTAAAATACCTAAATGACAGATTTCCCCACCCTTTCACATACCTAAACTTGTGAAATTCCTACCCTTTTATATACCTGAAGCGTGAAAAAGGTACCCCTTTCGGGCGGAGCTCCCCGTATAGGCCATTATAGGGAGTGCCCCCCCCCCCCGGGCACCAGGTGTTGGTTCCGTCCCTGCCTTTTTTCAACTCCCTATAAGACGGACCCCTTTCTAAGACAGGCAATTGGAGCCAATCCTGACGGTGTCCGTTTTAGAGAGAGAGTTGACTGTAGCTTTTTTTGCACAGATAATTTTTTTATTTTTCTCACCTATAAGTAGCTGTCTTGCTGGAACTCTAGGGGTCACATCTGGAACATCAACACCACCTAATGTATGTAAAAAAAAGTTTTACGTTTAGACCAAAGAGCCTGGTTAGCTCAGTTGGTAGAGCGCCGGACTGCTGTGCGGGAGGTCTTGGGTTCAAACCCCAGACCAGACCAACACTCAGGGTCTTAAAATAACTGAGGAGAATGTGCTGCCTTTGTAATTACATCTGCAAATGGTTAGACATTCTACCTTATTGTTACTTATTTTCGCAGGAACTTAATTTCGCGAAAATGGAACAGACATATTTCGCGGGACTTAAATTTCGCGATTTGGCCCAAAAATTACATTTGAAGGAACTAAATTTCGCGAAATTGTCAAAAAAACTGGTCTGCATTAACAAACAGTAATTTTAAAAATTGACACAACTAATTTTAATAGCAATAGTTTCCAGTGACACTGAACAAAACCATATAACAAAACGAAACTTAAAACAGTCTGACATGTTCCTTTGTAACAAAGAAGAGCTAGTTTGACAATGACTGCACCAAGATAATGATGTAGAAAACTGACCGTAACGTTAATTAATTTTAACGAATTATAAAGAAGGGTATTAAAGTTCGCGTCGTTATTTTTCGCGAGAACCTTTATTCGCGAGTCTTTAATTTCGCGATTTTTTGAAAATCGCGAAAATTAAGTCCCGCGAAAATAAGTAACAATAAGGTAGTCTTCTCTAACTTCTCTAACAATAAAACTGTTTCCCGCCAAAAGTCTCTGAGCGGGCAACAATGCAAAATCTATGTCAGAGGGTGACAGTGCACTGGGACCCGCGAATGTTGACTGACGACCATTGCACTGGTCCCTTGGAAAACCAGTTAATTCTGTTTCCTTCAATCTCAATGTTTCCCTCAGCTCCACCTTGGGAAATATTGAGATTCTCGGAAACAAAATTTATTGTTTCCCTCGGGACCAGTGACTAAGTGTATAGTGTTTTCCAAAATTTTGACAGCAGTACTTAAAATAATATGGTCATATATCACTTAGGAAAAAAAAAAACATTTTTTACTATTATTCCATTTTTCCACAAAGTAATAGCAAACAGCTGTCAAGCCAATCAGCGCAGTCGTGATTTCTTGGCTGTGCTAAAAATACATAATAAGCATGATTTTTACAAACACGTTAATTAAAACAAAGATGGATTTTTGTATTAATAAATCAATCAAAATAAAATCTACTCACTGTCTATTTCGAGACTATGAATCGCAGATTGATGAGGCTTATTGGTAGCAAGCCAGTTAGTTAATTTTTCATAGTTTTGATCTGACACCATTGGTTCGCCATCCTCATCCAATCCAGCCCGCGAAGGTAATCTTTTCACAAAGTCTTTCAACGTAAATTCAGGAGGCGGTCTTGTGTATGAATCTTTTATGAAAGCCTCTAATGGCAATTCTCTTAGTTTTCTCGGAGGCCTTGGTGGTAAAGGATCGGGTCCTTTTGCCTTGAAAGGCTTGATAACAGACGTGATTGGAAGTGGAACATCACCGTGAAATCTCACTTCTCTTGCTGTGGAGTCACCAACTTTTGACTTCGCGTTAACAAGGCGCTTTACACTTGACACGCCTGGCGATTTTGGCAACACTTTGTAATTATCCTCGGTCTCCGAGTATTTATCTTCTGATCGGGACCGGATTGAAGACGGTGGTGGCGATTGTTTTGGTGGCAAAGGCCGGCGTAAAAGAGGCAACGGCCTCTGTTGACTTGCGGTGGCCATTTTCTGACTGATTTCCGAGATGACCGCTTCGCTTATTTCCATGACAACCATTGATGACGGGCTCCTCCGGAGTTTTATCGAAGATTCACGTAAATCATCGGTAAGTTTCCGGTTTCTTTCGGGATGCTCCGTAACTAAGCACCAGTCTTCCGCTCTTTGTCCAAAGTCCCGCGTCAACTCGTGAGAAAATTGCTTTTTGTGATGACGCTTTAGTGTAAGTGAGGAAGTTCTTGTAGCAAGATGTCTTCTCCGAAGAGCTCTTCAGGAGAAGCTAGAAAACAGAATGGTTCACGGAAAAGAAAACGCCCCAGCTCCCTGGATGCGGATGCGAATGGGGCAGCCAAGAACAAAAGCATGCGCGTGGTGGTAAGAATTTGAACAAATTTGCTCGCAGCTATTAAATAGCTCCCACTTGGAGAGGAAAAACAAAATTAGCTTAGACAAGCTTTTCGTAGCAAGAGTATTGAAAGATATTTCATATTTTCTTGCATTTTTCTTGATGGCTAATTCAAGCAACGCAAGCTGTTTAGTTCTCTGTTTTTACGGCTGTTGAAATGTACAACTCGAAGCTGAAAACAATAGGACGAAAATCCCTCGTTGTCCTTTTGTTATTTGTGTACTTGCATTTTGATACTTTGCTGTTTACTGAATAACTCATTCACCTGTCTTCTATTGTAATTTCCGGGCAATTATCCGTAGAATCTACAGCTAAGATGATATAAATTGCGGCCCAGTGGATTTCTTTTAATTTTAATATTTATGCTTTGTTTTTCGCTTGGTTTTATAGGCTCCGCGTGAACCTGCCGGCTTTTTCGAGCCAGATTTGACTATTTCACCCTCAGATGAACAAGTTGTGGAAGATCTAGAACCAATAAGTTTACAAGACGCTAAAGCTGGGAAAGGTATATGTCAAAAGCTGGGATTTATTTTAACTTTTGTATTTCGATTAATTTTAAGTTAAACAAATCTTTCGCCAGCTGTTCTGCGCGCGCTTAATAAGCATTTCACGATTTGTTAAAGCGGACTACTATTTTTGGAACGCTTTTAAGACCACTTTATTTTATAACACTTATCAACTTTTCTTGTAGCAACAAGACCTATACGAGTGTACGCAGACGGAGTATATGATGTATACCATTTTGGTCATGCGAAATCCTTGATGCAAGCGAAATGCGCTTTCCCCACAGAAGTGTATTTGATGGTAGGAGGTATGAATTATAAACTTCAATTGATTATTAATGGCGATGCTTACAATTTTATCAGAACTGAAGCGCCGATTTCTTATAGTCTATTTTTACTTGCCTCGGTAAAAACAATAAAATCTGAAAACCTTTCACAGTAATGAAATTTTGACCTTTGAAATGTAACGCTATACCCCAAACAATGAGCTGATTGGTTCAAAATCCTATGGCCTGATTTTAAAATCCGACATGCAAGTCTGAAGTTCAAATAATTAAAATTCTGTAAAATTTTGTTGATTGGATTAATTCTGCAGTTTTGAAATTCATTTAGCCAGCTTAGGTCTTGATCAAAGTCCTTGGTACTTTTCATACTTTTTGTATAAAGCACGGGAGAATTTCTATTTTAATCCACTATTTTTCATAAGATAATCAATTTCATTATTTTCACCTCTCATCTACCACATTGGTGTATTAAAAACAGAGTTAACATATTTTTTTTTTTTTTTTTTTTTTTTAATACAGTTTCTAATGACGAGTTGACGCATCAATACAAAGGATTCACTGTTATGACTGAGGATGAACGGTACGAGTCTCTCAGGCACTGCCGTTATGTTGACGAGGTTGTCCGTGATGCACCCTGGACTATCACTCCTGATTTCATTGAACTTCACAAGGTGCGTAAATGGGATTGTGTAAAACATGTTACCTCATAGAGCCGGGGTGGGGGGGGCTGGGGTTACTTAACCCCCCCCCCAATATTTCCAAAAAATAAAGACTTACTAAAAGAAGAGTCTTGTAAGCCCCCCATTCCCCCCCCCCACTTCAAGTCATTAATCAGGCCCCCCACTTGAAAAAATGTTCCACTTTCCCTGTTCCTGGAGTAGTTCTTTTTTTCCACTTCATCAGTCACTTCATCATTTAAAATAATTATTCACCCTTCCACCCCCCCCTTTCTCCATTTACAACCAAAACAATAAATGGCAGACAGTATTGTCTATGCATTTATTCATTTATTCTTTTCACAAACAGTAAGGTTTCGACTGAATTTGATTTGATTTCCAGTACTTTTTTTTTCTTTCACCTGTCTGCTTAACAACAATCAGCATTGATAAATAAAGATAGTTAGTGAACAGTTTTGGTTGGGTTTTTCAGATTGATTTTGTTGCCCACGATGATTTGCCGTACAAGAGTGCAGGTGCAGAAGATATATACAAGGAAGTTAAGGCTATGGGCAAGTTTGTAGCTACCCAGAGAACAGAGGGGATTTCCACATCAGATCTTATAGCACGGATTGTCAAGGACTACGACATCTACATCAGGCGAAACTTGGCAAGAGGCTACACTGCAAAAGAGTTGAATGTCGGTTTTATTAAGGTAAATGCTTTACAGGTTTCTTAAAATAATCCGAAGGCTGCTTTAAGCAACACGCTTTGGAAGATCAGGTTTCAGTAACGTCATGTAGTCATTCAATGGGAGGCAATGTGGCCTAATAGTTAGTGAGCTGGACTCTGGATTGTGCAGTCTGGATTCAAGCCCTGGCCAGAGCTGCTGCCTTTGTTCTTGGGCAAGACACTTTACTCTCTTAATGCCTCTCTCAACTCAGGTGTATAAATGATGCTGGGGGGTAACACTGCAATGGACTAGCATCCCATCCAGGGGGGAAGCAGAAATACTTCTAGTCACTTAAAGCTGTGGAAGCTGGGATAAGCTCCAGCCTGATGGGCCCTTAGCCTGAATGCAAACCTCACTTTTACCTAATGCTGTCAAAAAACTGTTGGCGGTTTTGGTCAGCCAACTGTTGGCCAACAGTCCACTGACGATTTGTTTTCAAATCTTCTTTACTTCCCTGTGGAATAAGTAATATATCAAGCACAAGACTGACATTGTTTTATTGGGATATCCAAACACCAAGAAGAGAGTTGAAAATGATGCACAGCGGAGTATTCTTGACAAAATTTGAGGTATTGGATACTGGTAGCAGGTGAAACACTATCTTGTGTTAGATATATCCTCTCAAGCAAACCATAAGCTATGGAGTAAACGGAGAAAAAAATTATGCTAATTAAGATGGGGTATCAAAACCTCCTTCACGGCTATGATTTTCTTTGTATTAACTTGATGAATTATTAATGAGTTTTAGAATGCTCGTTGAACAAACTTATACAGTATCTACTTTAAAAAGAGAGTGCAATTGTGTGAGTTAGTGGTAATCTTTTGTATCTGACTTTTGCAGGAGAAAGAAGTTCAAGTCAGGCAGAAAATGGATGAAATCAAAGGAAAACTAACAGACAAGTCCCAAGAAATCCTTCAGAAATGGGAAGAAAAGTCACGTGACTTTATAGGCAGTTTTATTGACATGTTTGGAAGGGATGGTCGACTGGTAAGCATGATGAAGTCTTTTTCAACAACAAACATTTTTCAAGATCAAAATAACAACGCAGCAGAGAAGAATTAAAGTTACCTGTAATATACTGATGCCCATACAAATCACATTACTACAGAGCTGAATTCTCCAATTTTTTCATCTTTGTTTTATATTTATGGTACAGTGTGTATTTGGGTGAAATATATTTGCAATTGCTCAGACAATTTTGTAAGGAATATTTGTGCATTTTGTATCATGGCTTTTTTGGAATGTTTTTAAGCATTGAATCGCAAATTATTGGTTACAGGTCTTCTAATGACCTAGCTTGTGGTTTTCTGTTCAAGTTTCAGGTCAATTTGTTTTTAATATTAAGTATTTCCGTAATGCTAATAATCTGATAAATCCTCCTTTTATTGTTGTTAAGCTTTTAAAATTGTGCCAGCTAAAAATATACTTGACAAAAAGAAATTTAAACATTATCATAACTTCAAGTGATAAAATCGTAAAATTATTAAAACATTAACTTTAAGACAAGTGCTAAAATAAAAATTAAACTATACAGAGATATTAACCACTATATTTAAAATTTAACAGTGGCATAAAATCCTATAGTACTCTTGTGCAGAAACATGTCATTTAGTAAAATTACAAATACTAATTTAAATGTAAGTAAAATAAATTATTCTTAACTTTAGGACTGAAATATTAAGCAGCACATTTTTAAACAAAGGTATTTATAAAACAGAATATTGTCTTACTAAAGAAAATTCATTGAAACAGTGAAGTTAAAAAGTTAAGCTATAAACAATGATGCATTACGGTAAATAAACAAGCTTAAACACTACTGAGAGTTTTTGTTAAATTCCTTTTATTGTAAAATTTGTTGTAAGCAACATTAAACCTTTCATGTCAAAATAAAGCAGTTCTAAACTTGTTTCAATCAATGTAGTTAACTAGCAGTTGTTAAACTAAACATTCTTTGGAAGTAAATAAAAAACCTAGTGATTAACCAAGTAACTCCTTGATTGATGCTTTTATGCAAAGAGATGTGCTTAGTCAACAACCAAGTCATATCTTCTGTTGAAGGTACTTAACTTTACTTGTAATTTTCTTTTACTGAACATGACATGCTTTTCTATTGTTGTCAAATAATGAAATTTAATTTGCAGAACTGATAAACTAATTTAAATACTAACTAAAAAATTAAAGTTGCAAACAAGTTGAAAACCCAAATCTAAAACAAGTTCGGTTCTTGATTAAGTAAGCGAAGAGTTCTTTTTCCAGTATGTAACCAGTCCTCACGTATAACGCTTAGACAAAAATGTTTTATTCAGTAGAAATACAAGATCATGAATATAAAGCTAGACTTTATACCATATAGGTGACAAGGTTGATCTGTGAAAATTTCTGCCAAACATTACAGTTATTTTCCAGGATTATAGATGAGCCCAGTCAAATAATAGGGTTAACTATTTGTTGGTTTGCCATCAAGGGTTTTGCATCTGTTGACCCTGTTGTTGGTTCTCGAAACCCCTTGTTCCAAGGTTTTTTCTCATAATTTCTTGTGGTTAATTCCTATGAAACGTTTTCTAATTTTGGGATGGTTTTAGTGTAGTTTACAGTAGTATTTTTTTATATTTTTTGTAGCTAATTTATCCTTTCCTTCACAGAACCAGTTGTTTGGAAAAGGCAAGGACACAATATTTGATGCAGGGGCACGTATTAAGGGTGCAGGCGTGAGAATAAAGAGGGCACTGTCACCTGGACGAAACATAGACCCTTTATATGACGAGTCCCCATCAATCTCTCCATCTTCGTCACCCAAAGTTCCACGCCTATCTTTTGACCCTGAGATTAGCGATGATGATGATGATGACGATGATGATTACTACAACAAATCTGGTGGTGGGGAAAAAGTTAATCAAGCAGTGTAATGGATCCTTGCTTTATCACACTGTCATTAAATAATATATTTTTATTGTTGTCTGAACGGCAACCTGAGTGGGAATTATCAGCAAAATGAGAGAAAAAGGTTGTTTTATTGTGAGGTTGATTGTTGGCAAAGGGTTGTTGATGTGTGACTGTACATTATGGTACCAGAATTTAGTCCCAGGGGGACTTCCATATGAAAGGGACTGGGATGCTCATCAGAAACTTTTAAATGAACCCCAAAGAGGACCAGTCTGGGCATTGTTGAAGCTTTTTTGACACCTTAAAAACGCCATTTTAAATTTCTAATTGGCCAAGACAACCATCGTGATTATTACAGCACTTTTTATATCTTAATGTTTAACCCAAAACGAGACCTTGATTGCTAAGTGAGAACAAAACTTATCCGTGATTTACACCCCTAAAAAGATAAATAAATGACATTAGTTTACCCTCGGTAACTGATTTAGCACAAGTGCTAATGGGGCGGAGGATTCAAACATTAGAAATAAATATTACAAATTAAACATACCGGTAACAAGGTTAAAAAAATCCCACCTGGTAGGAGGCAGATCAGTTGTGTATTTACGAGCATGGCTGTGGAGTCGAATTCTGATCTACTGTGAAACAACTCCAGGCAGTGGTCAGAACGGGACTTGAACCCGATACCTTCATATAATTTTCAAGTCCAACGCCCTAACAACTCAGCCACTCTGCCTTCTAGGCAAGATGGTAAGAGTCCCCATCCCTTTCATATGGAAGTTCCGCCCCCCTCATGACGGGAGGTATTGAGAAAGGTTGTGAACAACTTAATGCATTAATTATTGTGACTGACGCAAATTAATAATTATTTATTGTGAACTCTCAAAAGATAGAGATGAATATAAGTTCATGTAATACATGATTTATTTTTTTGCTTGTCAGTCTTACAAGCAGGTCATTTCATGATCATGCGAAGCTATTAAAAATGAACTAAAAAATACGGTACACAAGAAATTTCGCATTCATTTGTAATATATTTGGGTCCTTTTAAATATTTGGCTGAAAACCCAATATGTGACCATTCAAATGAGACTATTGAGCAGAACTTCGCAAGGTGCTGTTTATTTGTCAATATGAAATAATTTTGATACTGACATGATAAAATAAACAGATTTGTACAACAGCAAGGGTTGAAATTAAATATTTATTTACAAAACTTTACAACATCTATGTGATATCACAAAATTGAGTGCTTAATATTATGTAACTACATGTACCAGCATAATTAAAGAACAGCTTAATAAAAATTCCAGTTTTACAAAACAGAAATATATTATCTAGCCATTATTTTTTCAATGCATTTAAAAGTACAGTAACACTCTGTTAGCTAAGGTTGAAATTCATAGTCTTGAGTGTTTTATTTAATAAGGAACAGTTTTAATAATAATGCAACCATTTAGTCATTGTCACTAAACAACCTTCCCCGTGTATCGTGAATTTTGTACGAAAACAAAACATTTATTAAGAGACTGATCTTTGTTAAATCAATTTATTTGCTATTGCTGTTTCTGTAAATAGGATCAGAAATAAAAGAATATTGATAATATATTTGTTTATGATTTTATTCTTTATGTGAATGTTCCTTGTTTGGGAACAGTCTTCGTTTTCGGCAAATCCCCGTAAAGAACCCGAAGTGGCCCGATTCTTTCAGAAACACAGCACCAGTTCTCTGGAAGCTGTGACGTCATCATGTGGCCATGATATGTCATGTTAGTTAGCAACAACCCTGCTGAATACCGCGGGCACAGTTACCGTAAACAACAGCAAGAGTTCTCGGTTCACTACAATACGAGTTTACCGTGCTGTTATACTTGGTCAAGAAAACGCGCAAAATATGAGCCGGTAATACACTGTAGAACGGCAAAAATACGGACGACAACCCGAGCAACAACATGGCCGGGCTAAACAATTCAAACTTTGACTCGTTTACGTCTCTTAACGGTTTTGCCCCTGGAGTAAAGTAGAGGAATCGCCTTTCTGAACGTTTTGTCGCGATTGGGTTCGATGCCGCCCTTTGGTGAGCCTTGTGGCCAGGTCAAGGTCCAAGGTGACACTTCTAGGGCGCGAACGCGTTGAAAATGCGTGTATTCGGTTTTCCCCCTGGAGTAAAGTCAAGAAAACGCCTTTCTGAACGTTTTGGCGGGATCGAGTTCGATGCCGCCCTTTTGTGAGCCTTGTATGACCCAGGCTGAGGTCCAAGGTGAAACTTGCCGTGCGCAAACGCGTTGAAAACGCGTGCAATCGGTTTTCCTCCTGGAGGAAAGTCGAGAAAACGCCTCTGAACGTTTTATCGCGATCAAGTTTGATGCCGCCATTTGGTGAGCCTTGTATGGCCCAGGTCGAGGTCCAAGGTGAAACGTGTCGTGCGCAAAAGCGTTGGAAACGCGTGCAATCGGTTTTCCTCCTGGAGGAAAGTCGAGAAAACGCCTTTCTGAACGTTTTGGCGCGATCGAGTTCGATGCCGCCCTGTGGTGAGCCTTGTATGGCCCAGGTCGAGGTCCAAGGTGAAACGTGCCGTGCGCAAATGCGTTGGAAACGCATGCAATCGGTTTTTCCCCTAGAGGAAAGTCGAGGAATCGCCTTTCTGAACGTTTTGGCGCGATCGAATTCGATTCCGCCCTTTGGTGAGCCTTTTATGGCCTAGGTCGAGGTCCAAGGTGAAACGTGCCGTGCGTTTGACCAAAGGTTTGTTTGATAGTTTTATTAAAGAGTCGTTTCAATATAAGCGTCCTTTGCAGTACTAACATAATAACAACTTCGCAATACTTTTCCGTTTCGAGCAGAAATAATATAATTGTATTGAATTTACAAATTTTAAACACTTAAAAATATATTCTTTTTAAAATCTCAGCCTCGGGTTTATTCTTAAAATATTCTTAAAATTTCGCAATTTTAGCCTCAATATTCTTATAAAATATATTCTTATAGAAAAAAGAGTGTGAAGGATGACTTCTGTTTATGCAGTTTATGTCCCTTTACACGATCTTGTAAATGTCCGCGCGTGTCGCCTTTAAACCCGCATCACAAAGGTCACATTGGAATCTATAAACGACACATTGTTTGTTGGTTTACAATCAATGGCTTTGTCTCATGCACTTAGCATGCGCCTCAGACAAAACTTTACCCTAAGCCGGGGTTAGATTACGTCTGCGACGCAGGCCGCATGCACTTTGAGACCTCAAAGTGCATGAGACGCGAGTGACCTCGACTTTTACAATCCTTTTAGAATTATTACAGCCCTTGTCTTCCAGTGGATTATCTTTCTCCCAAGATCATCATCAACGCATACATTTTGCCAAAAACGAAAAATTTTCTTAAGATTATCTTGGCTGGCAGTCTCACTAACATTAACACAATGTGTCAGGAAATCCAGCAGTTTATTTCCCTGCTCAGATGAACGATCAAAGATGGCTGTTATGTCACAGGGTTTGGTCTCGCCTGCACATTCTGCGTACTTCCAGCCGTTTTTAGCGACATCTCTAACATCTTTACTGCTGTAGAAAGCTCCCGGGTTCAAAATCAAGCCTTGGTTGGAAAATACTCTTCCATACTTCACAATGGGATTGTCTTCATCGTTTATGATAGATATAATGACTCCTTTTGTCCCAAGTTCTTTCTCGTAGCAATGCTTCAGTGCTGTTTCAAGCCAGCATAGTAGATGCTATGTATAAAGTGGACTACATCAAATTTCACATCCTCTTCCTTCTTCTGTTCAACGTACTTCTGGTAGGTCATTGCGCACCATTCAAATTCAACATCTGCTATAATCGATGCTATAATCTTCAAACTTTCCGGCAAATGTTCTGCTTTAGCGCGAAATCCTTCCAACCTTTCTTTGTCTGGTTCGATGGCACGTTCAAATATTTGAGCTTTCTTGTTTTTTCCTGGGTAGAGTTTGCTTAGAATCTCAAGGAAGGCCAGGTCATTTTCGCCGTCACCACTTCCAACACTGAGAATAGAAAATGGCGACTGATCTTTAAGGCGATCGCGGACATAATCAGCGATAATTGTAAAAACATGGTCTTCAATACACTCCAACGTTCGGTTTCCTGGCCCCAATAATGCTGCTTGAAAACTCTGCAGCGATTGTAAATAAGCTTCAGGACGAGAAACAAGCGAGCAACCAACAAGTTGAGACATTTTGATGAGAAGGCTTCTGCGGGACAGTCAGCGGCTGATACGGGCGGGCTCACAGGCGTTTCCTTTTCCCGTACGACACGTACATAAAAGAAAGTGCGAAAAAAGGACGTTAAAAATGATTTAACGAAGAAATTAACCTCTAGATTGTAAACGTTAAGTCTTAACGCGATATAAAAATAGGAAACATAAGCGAGAGCGCCGTTTTCCGTGAATGTAGTGTTGCGCAAGGTCTGAAATCCTTGTCACGCCTGTTGTCATGCAAATATAAAACATCTGTAGCCTGCGTTGTAGCCGGACGTGTCACAAAATCTTCGCGGGGTTTTAGTCGTCTGCAACGCAGGCTAATATCACGGTATCGTGATGGCGGCCGAAGTTTTTGTCTTGTCCATTTCACACTTGTACATGTCGGTGAGATTAAAAATAACTTGAAAAAATTATAAAAAAAAATAATTGTTGCAAGAATATGAGATAAACCATGTAAATTTTAATTAAGCCCTAAAGGGGACTAACTTATTGTCTGAAACATATTATTGTCCTTATTGTTATTTCTGGGAGGCGCGGTGGCCTAATGGTTAGTGCGCCGGACTCCGGATCGAGCGGTCCGGGTTCGAGGCCTAGCCGGTGTCACTGTGTTGTTTTCTGGGGCAAGACACTTTACTCTCATAGTGCCTCTCTCCACCCAGGTGTATAAATTGGTACGGGCGACATAAAGCTGGGGGGTACCCTGCAATAGTCAAAAATCCCATTCAGGGGATTCAGGGAAATATTCCTAGCCGCTTAATGCTACGGAAACCGGAATAAGCTCCCGCAAGCGTGTGCCACTTTGGCTTGAGGCTTCCTTTAAAGGGGACCAATCTGGGAATTGCTCAAGCTTTTTTTTTCACCCAGATAAATTTTCCATGCCTGGTTAGTCTTAGACAGCCAACACAATATGAAGGCACTTTTTATTTCTTCATGTGCAGCCCTAAACAAGACCTTGATTGCTTAATTAATATACCGGTATTTTAATTTATGTCCAGAACACCCTAGGTGGAACAAAAATCCATAATTTACTCCCCTAAGCAAGATGGTAGGCATCTCCATCCCTTTTATATGGAAGTTCCCCACCCCTCACTCCAAGAATTGAGTAAGGTAGTGAACAACTTAATGCATTAATTATTGTGACTGACACAAATTAATAATTATTTATTGCAAACTCTAAAAAGATGGAGGTGAATATACATTCATGTAATAAATGATTTATTTTTTTGCTTGTCAGTCTTACAAGCAGGTCATTTCAATTAAATTGTCATATGACCATGCGAAGCTATTAAAAATGAACTAAAAAATACGGTACACAAGAAATTTCCCATTCATTTGTAATATATTTGGGTCCTTTTAAATATTTGGCTGAAAACCCAATGTTGTGACCATTCGAATGAGACTATGAGCAACACTTTCGCAAGGTGCTGTTTATTTGTCAATATGAAATAATTTTGACACTGATCTTATAAAATGTACACATACAAAAACAAGGTTGAAATTATTTATTCACAAAACTTTGCAACATCTATGTGAAATCACAAAATTCAGTGCATAATAATATGTCATTACCATCATAATTATTAAAATTAAAGAACAGCTCAATAAAAATTCCAGTTTTACAAAACAAAAATATATTATCTAGCCATTATTTTTTCAATGCATTAAAAAACACAGGAACACTCTGTTAGCAAAGGTGGAAGTTCATAGTCTTGAGTGTTTTATTTAATAAGGAACAGTTTTAATAATAACGCTACCATTTAGAAATTGTCACTAAAGAACCTTCTCTGTATCGTGAATTTTGTACGGAAAAAACAATTAAGAGACTGATCTTTGTTAAATCAATTTATTTGCTATTGCTGTTTCTGTAAAAAGGATCAGAAATAAAAGAATGTTGATAATATTTCTTGTTTATGATTTTAATTCTTTTTGTGAATGTTTCTTGTTTGGGAACAGCCTTCGTTTTCGGCTAATCTCCGTAAAGAACCCGAAGTGGCCCGATTCTTATATTCCAGTCAGAAACACAGCACAAGTACTCTAAAAGCTGTGACGTCAGCATGTGGCCATAATGATGTCATGTTACCTAGCAACAACCCTGCCGAATATCCCGGACTCAGTTAACGTAATCTACAGCAAGAGTTCAATACAATACGAGTTTACCGTGCTGTTACTTGGTCAAGAGAACGCGCAAAATATGAGCCGGTAATACACTGTAGAACAGGGCAAAAATAAGGACGACAAGCGGAGCAACAAAATGGCCGGACTAAACAATTTAAACTTTGACTTGTTTACGTCCCTTATCGGTTTTCCCCTAGGAGAAAGTCGAGAAAATAGCTTTCTCAACGTTTTGGCGCAATCAAGTTCGATGCCGCCCTTTGGTGAGCCTTGTATGGGCCAGGTCAAGGTCCAAGGTGACACTTCTCGGGCGCGAACGCGTTGAAAATGCGTGTAATGGGTTTTCCCCCGGTGTAAAGTCAAGAAAACGCCTTTCTGAACGTTTTGGCGCGATCGAGTTCGATGCCGCCCTTTTGTGAGCCTTGTATGACCCAGGCTGAGGTCCAAGGTGAAACTTGCCGTGCGCAAACGCGTTGAAAACGCGTGCAATCGCGGTCAGTCCCCTGGGAGAAAGTCAAGAAAACATCTTTCTGAACGTTTTGGCGCGATCGAGTTCGATTCTTCCCTTTGGGAGCCTTGTATGGCCCAGGTTGAGGTCACTGGCCAAGGTGAAACTTGCCGTGCGCAAACGCGTGGGAGACGCGTGCAATCGGTTTTCCTCCTGGAGGAAAGTCGAGAAAACGCCTCTGAACGTTTTATCGCGATCAAGTTTGATGCCGCCATTTGGTGAGCCTTGTATGGCCCAAGTCGAGGTCCAAGGTGAAACGTGCCGTGCACAAATGCGTTGGAAACGCATGCAATCGGTTTTCCCCCAAGAGGAAAGTCGAGGAATCGCCTTTCTGAACGTTTTGGCGCGATCGAGTTCGATGCCGCCCTGTGGTGAGCCTTGTATGACCCAGGTCGAGGTCCAAGGTGAAACTTGTCGTGCGCAAAAGCGTTGGAAACGCGTACAATCGGTTTTCCCCCAAGGGGAAAGTTGAGAAAACGCCTTTCTGAACGTTTTGGCGCGATCGAATTCGATTCCGCCCTTTGGTGAGCCTTTTATGGCCTAGGTCGAGATCCAAGGTGAAACTTGTCGTGCGTTTGACCAAAGGTTTGTTTGATAGTTTTATTAAAGAGTCGTTTCAATATAAGCGTCCTTTGCAGTACTAACATAATAACAACTTCGCAATACTTTTCCGTTTCGAGCAGAAATAATATAATTGTATTGAATTTACAAATTTTAAACACTTAAAAATATATTCTTTTTAAAATCTCAGCCTCGGGTTTATTCTTAAAATATTCTTAAAATTTCGCAATTTTAGCCTCAATATTCTTATAAAATATATTCTTATAGAAAAAAGAGTGTGAAGGATGACTTCTGTTTATGCAGTTTATGTCCCTTTACACGATCTTGTAAATGTCCGCGCGTGTCGCCTTTAAACCTGCATCACACAGGTCACATTGGAATCAATAAACGACACATTGTTTGTTGGTTTACAATGAATGGCTTTGTCTCATGCACTTAGCCTGCGCCTCAGACAAAACTTAACCCTAAGCCGGGGTTAGATTACGTCTGCGACGCAGGCCGCATGCACTTTGAGACCTCAAAGTGCATGGGACGCGAGTGACCTCGACTTTTACAATCCTTTTAGAATTATAACTGCCCTTGTCTTCCAGTGGATTATCTTTCTCCCAAGATCATCATCAACGCATACATTTTGCCAAAAACGAAAAATTTTCTTAAGATTATCTTGGTTGGCAGTCTCTCTAACATTAACACAATGTGTCAGGAAATCCAGTAGCTTATTTCCCTGCTCAGATGAACGATCAAAGATGGCTGTTATGTCACAGGGTTTGAAGTTGGCTGGACATTCCACGTATTTCCAACCGTTCTTTTCAGCGACATCTCTAACATCTTTGTTGCTGTAGTAAGCTCCAGGATTCAAAATCAAGCCTTGGTCAGAAAATACTCTTCCATACTTCACAATGGGATTGTCTTCATCGTTTATGATAGGTATAATGACTCCTTTTGTCCCAAGTTCTTTCTCGTAGCAATGCTTCAGTGCTGTTTCAAGGCCAGCATAGTAGAGACTGTGTATAAAGTGCACTACATCAAATTTCACATCCTCTTCCTTCTTCTGTTCAACGTACTTCTGGTAGGTCATTGCGCACCATTCAAATTCAACATCTGCTATAATCTTCAAACTTTCTGGCAAATGTTCTGCTTTAGCGCGGAATCCTTCCAACCTTTCTTTGTCTGGTTCGATGGCGCGTTCAAATATTTGAGCTTTCTTGTTTTTTCCTGGGTAGAGTTTGCTTAGAATCTCAATGAAGGGCAGGTCATTTTCGCCGTCACCACTTCCAACACTGAGAATGGAAAATGGCGACTGATCTTTAAGGCGATCGCGGACATAATCAGCGATAATTGTAAAAACATGGTCTTCAATACACTCCAACGTTCGGTTTCCTGGCCCCAATAATGCTGCTTGAAAACTCTGCAGCGATTGTAAATAAGCTTCAGGACGAGAAACAAGCGAGCAACCAACAAGTTGAGACATTTTGATGAGAAGGCTTCTGCGGGACAGTCAGCAGCTGATACAGGCGGGCTCACAGGCGTTTCCTTTTCCCGTACGACACGTACATAAAAGAAAGTGCGAAAAAAGGACGTTAAAAATGATTTAACGAAGAAATTAACCTCTAGATTGTAAACGTTAAGTCTTAACGCGATATAAAAATAGGAAACATAAGCGAGAGCGCCGTTTTCCGTGAATGTAGTGTTGCGCAAGGTCTGAAATCCTTGTCACGCCTGTTGTCATGCAAATATAAAACATCTGTAGCCTGCGTTGTAGCCGGACGTGTCACAAAATCTTCGCGGGGTTTTAGTCGTCTGCAACGCAGGCTAATATCACGGTATCGTGATGGCGGCCGAAGTTTTTGTCTTGTCCATTTCACACTTGTACATGTCGGTGAGATTAAAAATAACTTGAAAAAATTATAAAAAAAAATAATTGTTGCAAGAATATGAGATAAACCATGTAAATTTTAATTAAGCCCTAAAGGGGACTAACTTATTGTCTGAAACATATTATTGTCCTTATTGTTATTTCTGGGAGGCGCGGTGGCCTAATGGTTAGTGCGCCGGACTCCGGATCGAGCGGTCCGGGTTCGAGGCCTAGCCGGTGTCACTGTGTTGTTTTCTGGGGCAAGACACTTTACTCTCATAGTGCCTCTCTCCACCCAGGTGTATAAATTGGTACGGGCGACATAAAGCTGGGGGGTACCCTGCAATAGACAAAAATCCCATTCAGGGGATTCAGGGAAATATTCCTAGCCGCTTAATGCTACGGAAACCGGAATAAGCTCCCGCAAGCGTGTGCCACTTTGGCTTGAGGCTTCCTTTAAAGGGGACCAATCTGGGAATTGCTCAAGCTTTTTTTTCACCCAGATAAATTTTCCATGCCTGGTTAGTCTTAGACAGCCAACACAATATGAAGGCACTTTTTATTCCTTCATGTGCAGCCCTAAACAAGACCTTGATTGCTTAATTAATATACCGGTATTTTAATTTATGTCCAGAACACCCTAGGTGGAACAAAAATCCATAATTTACTCCCCTAAGCAAGATGGTAGGCATCTCCATCCCTTTTATATGGAAGTTCCCCACCCCTCACTCCAAGAATTGAGTAAGGTAGTGAACAACTTAATGCATTAATTATTGTGACTGACACAAATTAATAATTATTTATTGCAAACTCTAAAAAGATGGAGGTGAATATAAATTCATGTAATAAATGATTTATTTTTTTGCTTGTCAGTCTTACAAGCAGGTCATTTCAATTAAATTGTCATATGACCATGCGAAGCTATTAAAAATGAACTAAAAAATACGGTACACAAGAAATTTCCCATTCATTTGTAATATATTTGGGTCCTTTTAAATATTTGGCTGAAAACCCAATGTTGTGACCATTCGAATGAGACTATGAGCAACACTTTCGCAAGGTGCTGTTTATTTGTCAATATGAAATAATTTTGACACTGATCTTATAAAATGTACACATACAAAAACAAGGTTGAAATTATTTATTCACAAAACTTTGCAACATCTATGTGAAATCACAAAATTCAGTGCATAATAATATGTAATTACCATCATAATTATTAAAATTAAAGAACAGCTTAATAAAAATTCCAGTTTTACAAAACAAAAATATATTATCTAGCCATTATTTTTTCAATGCATTAAAAAACACAGGAACACTCTGTTAGCAAAGGTGGAAATTCATAGTTTTGAGTGTTTTATTTAATAAGGAACAGTTTTAATAATAACGCTACCATTTAGAAATTGTCACTAAAGAACCTTCTCTGTATCGTGAATTTTGTACGGAAAAAACAGTTAAGAGACTGATCTTTGTTAAATCAATTTATTTGCTATTGCTGTTTCTGTAAAAAGGATCAGAAATAAAAGAATATTGATAATATTTCTTGTTTATGATTTTAATTCTTTTTGTGAATGTTTCTTGTTTGGGAACAGTCTTCGTTTTCGGCAAATCTCCGTAAAGAACCCGAAGTGGCCCGATTCTTATATTCCAGTCAGAAACACAGCACAAGTACTCTAAAAGCTGTGACGTCAGCATGTGGCCATAATGATGTCATGTTACCTAGCAACAACCCTGCCGAATATCCCGGGCTCAGTTAACGTAATCTACAGCAAGAGTTCAATACAATACGAATTTACCGTACTGTTACTTGGTCAAGAGAACGTGCAAAATATGAGCCGGTAATACACTGTAGAGCAGGGCAAAAATAAGGACGACAAGCGGAGCAACAAAATGGCCGGACTAAACAATTTAAACTTTGACTTGTTTACGTCCCTTATCGGTTTTCCCCTAGGAGAAAGTCGAGAAAATAGCTTTCTCAACGTTTTGGCGCAATCAAGTTCGATGCCGCCCTTTGGTGAGCCTTGTATGGGCCAGGTCAAGGTCCAAGGTGACACTTCTCGGGCGCGAACGCGTTGAAAATGCGTGTAATGGGTTTTCCCCCGGTGTAAAGTCAAGAAAACGCCTTTCTGAACGTTTTGGCGCGATAGAGTTCGATGCCGCCCTTTTGTGAGCCTTGTATGACCCAGGCTGAGGTCCAAGGTGAAACTTGTCGTGCGCAAAAGCGTTGGAAAGGCGTGCAATTGGTTTTCCTCCTGGAGGAAAGTGGAGAAAACGCCTTTCTGAACGTTTTGTCGCGATTGGGTTCGATGCCGCCCTTTGGTGAGCCTTGTTTGGGCCAGGTCAAGGTCCAAGGTGACACTTCTAGGGCGCGAACGCGTTGAAAATGCGTGTATTCGGTTTTCCCCCTGGAGTAAAGTCAAGAAAACGCCTTTCTGAACGTTTTGGCGGGATCGAGTTCGATGCCGCCCTTTTGTGAGCCTTGTATGACCCAGGCTGAGGTCCAAGGTGAAACTTGCCGTGCGCAAATGCGTTGGAAACGCATGCAATCGGTTTTCCCCCTGGAGGAAAGTGGAGGAATCGCCTTTCTGAACGTTTTGTCGCGATCGAGTTCGATGCCGCCCTGTGGTGAGCCTTGTATGGCCCAGGTCGAGGTCCAAGGTAAAACTTGTCGTGCGCAAAAGCGTTGGAAACGCGTACTATCGGTTTTCCCCCAAGGGGAAAGTTGAGAAAACGCCTTTCTGAACGTTTTGGCGCGATCGAGTTCGATTCCGCCCTTTGGTGAGCCTTTTATGGCCTAGGTCGAGATCCAAGGTGAAACTTGTCGTGCGTTTGACCTAAGGTTTGTTTGATAGTTTTATTTAAGAGTCGTTTCAATATAAGCGTCCTTTGCAGTACTAACATAATTACAACTTCGCAATACTTTTCCGTTTCGAGCAGAAATAATATAATTGTATTGAATTTACAAATTTTAAACACTTAAAAATAAATTCTTTTCAAAATCTCAGCCTCGGGTTTATTCTTTCGCCATTCTTAAAATATTCTTAAAATTTCGCAAAATTCAGCCTCAATATTCTTATAAAATATATTCTTATAGAAAAAAGAGTGTGAAGGATGACTTCTGTTTATGCAGTTTATGTCCCTTTACACGATCTTGTAAATGTCCGCGCGTGTCGCCTTTAAACCCGCATCACAAAGGTCACATTGGAATCAATAAACGACACATTGTTTGTTGGTTTACAATCAATGGCTTTGTCTCATGCACTTAGCCTGCGCCTCAGACAAAACTTTACCCTAAGCCGGGGTTAGATTACGCCCGCGACGCAGGCCGCATGCACTTTGAGACCTCAAAGTGCATGAGACTCGAGTGACCTCGACTTTTACAATCCTTTTAGAATTATTACAGCCCTTGTCTTCCAGTGGATTATCTTTCTCCCACGATCATCATCAACGCATACATTTTGCCAAAAACGAAAAATTTTCTTAAGATTATCTTGGTTGGCAGTCTCTCTAACATTAACACAATGTGTCAGGAAATCCAGTAGCTTATTTCCCTGCTCAGATGAACGATCAAAGATGGCTGTTATGTCACAGGGTTTGAAGTTAGCTGGACATTCCACGTATTTCCAACCGTTCTTTTCAGCGACATCTCTAACATCTTTGTTGCTGTAGTAAGCTCCAGGATTCAAAATCAAGCCTTGGTCAGAAAATACTCTTCCATACTTCACAATGGGATTGTCTTCATCGTTTATGATAGATATAATGACTCCTTTTGTCCCAAGTTTTTTCTCGTAGCAACGCTTCAGTGCTGTTTCAAGGCCAGCATAGTAGAGACTGTGTATAAAGTGCACCACATCAAATTTCACATCAGCTTTCTTCTTCTGTTCAACGTACTTCTGGTAGGTCATTGCGCACCATTCAAATTCAACATCTGCTATAATCTTCAAACTTTCCGGCAAATGTTCTGCTTTAGCGCGGAATCCTTCCAACCTTTCTTTGTCTGGTTCGATGGCGCGTTCAAATATTTGAGCTTTCTTGTTTTTTCCTGGGTAGAGTTTGCTTAGAATCTCAAGGAAGGGCAGGTCACTTTCGCCGTCACCACTTCCAACACTGAGAATGGAAAATGGCGACTGATCT
Source organism: Oculina patagonica (assembly GCF_052425735.1). Lineage (NCBI taxonomy): Eukaryota > Metazoa > Cnidaria > Anthozoa > Scleractinia > Oculinidae > Oculina > Oculina patagonica. Next base: position 32,469,364 of record NC_135765.1, on the reverse strand, counting down.
TTAAGGCGATCGCGGACATAATCAGCGATAATTGTAAAAACATGGTCTTCAATACACTCCAACGTTCGGTTTCCTGGCCCCAATAATGCTGCTTGAAAACTCTGCAGCGATTGTAAATAAGCTTCAGGACGAGAAACAAGCGAGCAACCAACAAGTTGAGACATTTTGATGAGAAGGCTTCTGCGGGACAGTCAGCGGCTGATACAGGCGGACTCACAGGCGTTTTCTTTTCCCGTACGACACGTACATAAAAGAAAGCGTGGAAAACGGTAGTTAATAATAATTTAACGAAGAAATTAACCTCTAGATTGTAAACTTTAAGTCTTAACGCTATATAAAAATAGGAAACATAAGCGAGAGCGCCGTTTTCCGTGAATGTAGTGTTGCGCAAGGTCTGAAAGTCCTTGTCACGCCAAATATAAAACATCTGTAGCCTGCGTTGTAGCCGGATGTGTCACAAAATCTTCGCGGGGTTTTAGTCGTCTGCAACGCAGGCTAATATCACGGTATCGTGATGGCGGCCCAAGTTTTGTGTCTTGTCCATTTCACACTTGTACATGTAGGTGAGATTAAAATAACTTGAAAAAATTATAAAAAAAATTGTTGCAAGAATATGAGATAAGCCGTGTAAATTTTAATTAAGCCCTAAAGGGGACTAACTTATTGTCTTATTGTCATATTATTGTCGTTATTGTTATTTCTGGGAGGCGCGGTGGCCTAATGGTTAGTGCGCCGGACCGAATCGGCGTCGAATAGGCCTCGAACCCAGATCGAGCGGTCCGGGTTCGAGGCCTAGCCGGTGTCACTGTGTTGTGCTCTTGGGCAAGACACTTTACTCTCATAGTGCCTCTCTCCACCCAGGTGTATAAATTGGTACGGGCGACATAAAGCTGGGGGGTACCCTGGGATGGACTAGCATCCCATTCAGGGGGGAGTAGAAATATTCCTAGCCGCTTATGCTATGAAACCTGGATAAGCTCTGGCAAGTATGGACCACTTTGGCTCGAGGCTTCTCTTAAAAGGGACCAATCTGGGAATGGCTCAAGCTTTTTTTTTCACCCAGATAAATTTTTCATGCCTGGTTAGTCTTAGACAGCCAACACAATATGAAGGCACTTTTTATTTCTTCATGTGCAGCCCTAAACAAGACCTTGATTGCTAAATTAATATATTTAAATTTTATGTCCAGAACACCCTAAGTGAAACAAAAATCCATAATTTACTCCCCTAAGCAAGATGGTAGGCATCTCCATCCCTTTTATACGAAAAGTCCCCACCCCTCACTCCAGGAATTGAGTAAGGTGTGAACAACTTAATGCATTAATTGTAACTGACACAAATTAATAATTATTGCAAACTCTCAAAAGATAGAGATGAATAAAAAACTTGTTCATGTAATACATGATTTATTTTTTTGCTTGTCAGTCTTACAAGCAGGTCATTTCAATTAAATGGTCTTATGATCATGCGATGCTATTAAAAATGAACTAAAAAATACGGTACACAAGAAATTTCGCATTCATTTGTGATAGATTTGGGTCCTTTTAAATATTTGGCTGAAAACCCAATGTGTGACCATTCAAATGAGACTATTGAGCAGAACTTTGGCAAGGTGCTGTTTATTTGTCAATATGAAATAATTTTGACACTGATATTATAAAATGTACACATTTCTACAAAAGCAAGGTTGAAATTATTTATTTACAAAACTTTAAAACATCTATGTGAAATCACAAAAGTGCTTAATAATATGTAACTTCTATTATAATTATTAAAGAACAGCTTAATAAAAATTCCAGTTTTACAAAACAAAAATATATTACCTAGCCATTATTTTTTCAATGCATTGAAAACACAGTAACACTCTGTTAGCTAAGGTTGAAATTCATAGTTTTGAGTGTTTTATTTAATAAGGAACAGTTTTAATAATAACGCTACCATTTAGTATTGTCACTGAAGAACCTACCCTGTATCGTGAATTTTGTACGAAATATCTTTAAGAGGCTGATCTTTGTTAAATCAATTTATTTGCTATTGCTGTTTCTGTAAAAAGGATCAGAAATAAAAGAATATTGATAATTATTTTTTATGAAATTTAACTCTTTATGTGAATGTTCCTTGTTTGGAAACAGTCTTCGTTTTCGGCTAATCTCCGTAAAGAAGCCGAAGTGGCCCGATTCTTATATTCCAGTCAGAAACACAGCACCAATACTCTAAAAGCTGTGACGTCAGCATGTGGCCATGATGATGTCATGTTACTTAGCAACAACCCTGCCGAATACCGCGGGCTCAGTTAACGTAATCAACAGCAAGAGTTCTCGGCTCACTACAATACGAGTTAACTGTACTGTTAGTTGGTCAAGAGAACGCGAGTATGAGCGCAAGTATGAGCCGGTAATACACTGTATTACCGTACCCAAGTTCGCAAGTAGCCAATCAGAAGCGCGATCTACTGTCTTGATATCCTACGATATCAAGTCACTGACCTGATATGCCACGATATCATGGCCACTTTCACGTAAAGTAGTGTTACCGTACGATGAATTAAAAAGAGGCTTTAACAATGATACAGAACCTCGTATTTAAAGTTTAGCTGTTGTTCCCGTTCTTAAAAGGAAAAAAAACTTTCCCGCCAAACTCGGCTAAACTTGTGCGCGCTCACCTGTTGCGCGATGTTTGCCGAAGAGTACTGAAACATTCAGAGTGAAGTCGAAGTTCGTAAAGTTTTTGTAAAAGAGAATAAAACTTCAAACAACTTCAAACAAACGAGTAAGAAAAAAAATCAAAAAAGCCTTGTATGGCCCAGATCGACGTCCAAGGTGAAACTTGTCGTGCGCAAATGCGTTGGAAATGCGTGCAATCGGTTTTCCCCCAAGAGGAAAGTCGAGGAATCGCCTTTCTGAACGTTTTGTCGCGATCGAGTTCGAGGCCGCCCTGTGGTGAGCCTTGTATGGCCCAGGTCGAGGTCCAAGGTGAAACTTATCGTGCGTTTGACCAAAGGTTTGTTTTATAGTTTTATTAAAGAGTCCTTTCAATAAGTGTCCTTTGCAGTATGTTAATACTTCCCTTCATATCGTTTAGCTTCATTTACAATACTTTTCCGTTTCAAGCAGAAAAAGTAGTACAGTTCATAAAGTTACTGTCAGCATACTCCTACCATTTAGTTATACTAGTATACACCTAATTGAAGAAACGTTAACCATGTGAAAAGCATTAACCATGAACGATGTGACTAATCTATATAACCCAATTGTATTCTGGGGAGACAGGCTTGGTAAGCTAAGTGATATTCCTTTTATTGATAATCAAGACATTTTCTTTCTTTGAGAGCCTTTAGAGCATGATTTATGCAACCTGTCTCATTATCGTGTTTATTTTGTCAGAGACAACGATTATTTCCCCATTTCCCAGTAAACATTTGGGTCGCATTATTCATGGTTTATGCTTTTCATGGGTCAACGATTATTCAATCGGGTGTATGTACAAAATATAAATGACAAAAGTATTTAAAGCAGTGTTAAGCCTGGTTTTCACTAGCGACGCTAGCATGCACAAGCGCAAGGATAACAGCTCTTATTTCACCGTTAAAACGGCTTCGACTCAAGCAAAAACACAAGCGCATTGCATTTTGATGCTTGCGCTTGTGCTTGCCAATCAACATTTGTCCTTTTTGCGTGCTTGCGCTTGTGCTTGCGAGTTGCGACGCTAGGCTCTTAATAGCGCCAAATTATCATAAAAAGAGAGCGCTAAAATAACATTACACGAATACTTTCGCACTAATGGAGTCCGATTGCACGTTAGATTGGCTTTTAGCTGTCTTTAAACAACATCTCGTGCGCTAAACAGTCAAACTTATTTCTGCCTTTCTTTAGGACCGTAAAACGCCTCAGTTAGTGTCCAGGGGCCTTCGCGTGTATGTTGTTATGGTTTTTGAAAATAGAGGATGGCTTCAATCTGTTTACGCAGCTCATGTACCTTTTCACGTTCTTGTAAATGTCCGCGCGTCTAGCCTTCATAACCCGCATCACACAGGTCACATTAGAATCTATAAACGACACATTGTTTGTTGGTTTACAATCAATGGCTTTGTCTCATGCACTTAGGTCACTTAGCCTGCGCCTCAGACGAAACTTAACCCTTGGTAAGCCGGGGTTAGATTACGTCTGCGACGCAGGCTACATGCACTTTGAGACCTCAAAGTGCATGAACACGCCAGTGACCTCGACGTTTACAACCCTTTTAGAATTATAACAGCCCTTGTCTTCCAGCGGATTATCTTTCTCCCAAGATCATCATCAACGCATTCATTTTGCCAATAACGAAAAATTTTCTTAAGATTGTCTTGGCTTGCAGTCTCTCTAACATTAACGCAATGTGTCAGGAAATCCAGCAGTTTATTTCCCTGCTCAGATGAACGATCAAAGATGGCTGTTATGTCTAATGAGTTGGACTCGCCTCCACATTCAACAAATTTCCAGCCGTTCTTTTTAGCGACATCTCTAACATCTTTGTTGCTGTAGTAAGCTCCAGGATTCAAAATCAATCCTTGGTCAGAAAATGCTCTCCCATACTTCACAAACGGATTGTCTTCATCGTTTATGATAGTCAAAATGACTCCTTTTGTCCCAAGTTCATTCTCGTAGCAATGATTCAGTGCTGTGTCAAGCGGGCCAGCATAGTAGAAGCTATGTATAAAGTGCACTACATCAAATTTCACATCAGCTTTCTTCTTCTGTTCAACGTACTTCTGGTAGGTCATCGCGCACCATTCAAAGTCAATATCTGCTATGCTCTTCAAACTTTCCGGCAAATGTTCTGCTTTAGCGCGGAATCTTTCCAACATATTTTTGTCTGGTTCGATGGCACGTTCAAACATTTGAACTTTCTCGTCTTTTCCTTGGCAGAGTTTGCTCAGAATCTCAAGGAAGGGCAGGTCATTTTCGCCGTCACCACTTCCAACACTGAGAATGGAAAATGTCGACTGATCTTAAAGGCGATCGCGGGCATAATCAGCGATAATTGGAACGACGTGTTTTTCAATACATTCTAAAGGCCGTTGGGGTGGATCTACTGATGCATAATAACATTGGAGCGATTGTAAATAAGCTTCAGGACAAGACATAAGCGAGCAACCAACAAGTCGAGACATTTTGGAATTCATTTCAGTAAGCTGCAATCAAACGAATTTTTGCGCGCTTCGTAACTATTCACTTCGATTCTTGCCTTGCCGTGCTTATGTCCCGCTGAAAAAATTAGGAACAATTTCTCCCCGCGATGCCTCCGCTTAGTTTGCATTATGGATTGACATTGATTGACATATCTTCTAAACAGCCAAACAAAATTAAAAACTTTGTAAAGATGCAAGGCTGATCAAACTGCTGAGAGTTCCTGTTCAATTTTTCATTTGCACTGCACAAAACAAAAATCGCTTTTAGCAAATACGTTTGACCTGGGGGTACAGGTTCTCTTTGACCGTGGCTTTGAAGAACCTTTGCAATGGCTTTTTATTGCGACAAAGGCCGTCTTTGATAGTATACACCTTTGACGTAATTCAAAGATGTAGCAAAGATACCGTAAAATGTGACTTTGATCGTGTCAATTCAATGATACACTTGACTCGCGTCAAATCTGTTACTTACTTTGACGCGTTTCAAATCCCTGTCAAAGGCAATGTTGACTTTTGACATCTGTGTAAAAGTAATTCAGCCATCTTTTTCTCACTTTTGATACGAATCCAAAGTGTGGCAAAGCTAACTTTTCTTGCAGTGCAAGATTAAAATATTTAAAAGTGAGAAAGATTAAATTTCAATATATGTTGGGTTGACAAAACAAGAGTAAACAAAAATAACTGATGGGGGGAAAGCTAAAATAACACGCAGCTATGAATATTTATGCTATACGGCAAGGGTTAAGGGTTGGGGCTATAGTTCTTTTCAAAATAAGGTATATTTTTACTTATAAAATCGTGGAGGAGTAGTGCTTTTTCAACTGTTAAGGAAGGGTTTTCCGTTTTTCATTCATTTCGTTGTTAAACATTTTATAGCACTATTTCGCTAATCAACAGTAGTTCCTTTCGAAGAAGAAATTTCATTTGTTGTGTTTGGAAATTGTACTTTGAAGATTGCTGATTCGAACTTTGTACACCTGTACATCTGCCACTTTGTTCATCACCTCAGCTCATTTGGTCAACAAATATATTTTCGGTAGTTTGTTGTTTTGAGTTCATAATTAAAAATTTCTTTCTCGTAAATTAGTTTCCATGGAACCAATTTTTAAACACTAGAAACGGTGTCGACGTTGTTTACACAAAGTTAACCTTGTTTGTACATTGTTTAGAACAAAGAAGAGAGAAAATTGGTTAGTTAGTTTTTTACATAAAAACGGCTTTATAGTACACAGAACAGGAGTTTCTCAGAGAGCATTTTCAAAGAGCCGTTAAACTATTTAATTTTTTAACAGATTAAAAACGACTTGACTAACTTGATTACAAGAGCAAAAGATTTTCGTTCTTTGCTTTAAGGAAGTTAAAACTGTTTCAATTCTTGACCGATGAAAATTTCTTTTTTTGTCATGTTTGTCACCGCAGTGTGCCTTGTATTTCTTTTATATGTTTCCTAAATGATATATGTTTTGAAATCAGCCTCACTTTCTAGTAAACTCCATCTCTATTTAGCCTTCCGCAAAAGGTGTTGAAAAAAGTAAATGTATTGCGCGCAAACTAAAGCTAGTGAATAATAGTTAAAATGTCGGCTGGAAAAACTTCACAGTAAGCTCTTGCTAGAGATTACAACTAACTGTTAAGAAAAGGGAGGTTCCTTCTCTTTGTTTTACCCAACACCGTACACCTTTATTTTTTCCTTCTTGTAAATATTTCGTTAATTACAAGTTAAAGTCACTATTTCATTCATGTGTATAGCTCGCTTAGATAGCTACTGTAATCCGTATTTTTTCTTTTTGAATCTTATTTTTTCTTTTCTTGCTGCTGTTTTTTGTCTCACTTTAATAACATATCTAATATCTCACTTTAATAACATATCTACGTTTTGAAAAGAAAAGTTAAATGCGGTTTAACAATGAAATGACTGGAAAACAGTAAATCCTTTCGTAACAGTTTGTAGAGTAAACTCTTCGGTTGCATCTATATTTTTAGAATGTTTAAAACTGAAGTGTAAAAGAGACTGCTTCTCTTACTTATAAATCACTACTACTGCATTTTCTCCTTTCACAAACTTTTCACCGCTGTCGTTCGTAAAAGCCAACGAGTCTATCATCTTCATCACACTGCTAAACAATTCTTGCTCGGCACTCGCTCGGAAATTTTGCTGATGGGTCAGAAAATCGATGAGCGGGTCATCCCTTGAGGTTGGCTCTCGGAGGCATGTCGTGACATTGATCTGAAATTGCTCTTTCACCGGGACGCAGTATTGCCAGCCGTTTTTCTCAGCGATGGCGGTGAGGTCTTGATGCGTGTAGAAGGACATAGCTCCAGAAGCACAGCTTAATTTTCCTTTAAACGTTTTACTGAGTTTAGCATGGAAGGAGTCTTCGGTATGAACGAAGCAAACAATGGCGCCGTTCTCTGTTTTCAGCCGTTGTTCGAAGCATGATCGCAGTGCATTCTCCACGTCTAAATAGTAAATACTGTGGACAAAATGAATGAAATCGAAAGTGTTCTTTTCAATGGCGGTTTCTTGGTTGAATTCACGGAAGCTTTTCTGATGCCATTTAAAGGAAACATTGGCTGCACTTTTTAACAATGGCGGGAGCGAAGAAGCCTTCATTTTGAATTGGTCTAGGAGAAACGGGCTCGGCTCAACGATTACGTTGTGTATGGTAGCCTTTTTCTTTTTCTCTGATGTAAGGCAATCCGCCATAGTTTGAAGGATGAGTAAATCGATCTCACTGCTTCCACTACCAATGCCTAACACTTTGAGTGGCTCGTTGATGTCAACTTTGTCAATGATTTTCAGCAGAGCTTGTTTTATCCCGTTCTTGGTAAAGTTGAGCATGCCTGGTTGTCTAATATTTGTGTTGTCAATGAATGCCTGAAACGACCTCTGATACATCTCATGGGATTCCCAGAGCGGTTCTAGAGACATTTTGTGGCAAAGACTTAAAGAGGTGTTGTTGATTCTGATCGAACTTCAGCCTAGTGCGTCCCTGAACTCTCCCTTTCCCGCCCTATATAGGGGTTGAACCCAGAAGATCAAGAGTCGAGCATAACTTGCAGGCGCATGCTTAAAACGAACCAATCAAAAACGACAGAAGCGTGGCGTTACTTACTAGGTAGACCACACTAAAACGTGAACACAATTCACGTTACCTTTGCCGTTCTCTGGTCGTTCCTTTGATTATAAAGGTCAAAGGCCTATGGAAGGCCTTTGTCGCAATCAAAGCTGTGGCGAGGGGTTGCCAAATACGGCCTTTACCATCAAACGTATGTGCCAAAGGCGCTTTTTCGTGCATTGCAAATAAGTAGTGAAAAGGAAAACATTCTTCAGGATTGCATCTTTAAAAAGTTTGTAATTTTGGTTGGCTATTTAGAAGTAATGTCAATCAATGTCAATCCATCATAAAAACTGGGCGGAGGCATCGCGTGGAGAAATTGTTTCAAGTTTTCACAACGACACATAAGCAAGGCAAGACAAGTGTTAAATACGATGCGCAGAAAAGTTCTCTGATCGCAGATTAAACTGAACTGGGCGCATCTCAAAATGTCTCAACTTGTTGGTCGTTCGCTTATTTGTTGTCCTGACGCCTACTTACGATCGCTGGAAAGTTTTCTTGCATCATTAGATCGTGGAAACGGTGTGTTAGAGTGCATTGAAGAGCACATCATCACAACTATCGCTGATTATGTCCGCGATCGCCTGGAAGATCAGTCGCCATTTTCTATTCTCAGTGTTGGAAGTGGTGACGACGAAAATGACCTGCCCTTCCTTGAAAGCCTTAGCAAACTCTACCCAGGAAAAAACAAGAAAGCTCAAATTTTTGAACGAGCCATCGAACCAGACAAAGATAGGTTGGAAGAATTCGGCTCTAAAGCAGAACATTTGCCAGAAAGTTTGAAGAGCGTAGCAGATGTTGACTTTGAATGGTGCGCGATGACCTACCAGAAGTACGTTGAACAGAAGAAGAAAGCTGATGATGTGAAATTTGATGCGGTCCATTTTATACATAGCATCTACTATGCTGGCCCGCTTGAAACAGCACTGGAGCATTGCTACGAGGAAGAGCTTGGAGCGAAAGGAGTCATTCTATCTATCATGAACGATGAAGACCATCCCCTTGTGAAGTATAAAAGAATGTTTTCTGACCAAGGCCTGATTTTGAATCCTGGAGCTTACTACAGCAGTAAAGAAGTTAGAGATGTTGCTGAAAAGAGCGGTTGGAAATACGTGGAATGTCCAGGCGAGACCAAATCATTAGACATAACAGCCATCTTTGATCGTTCATCTGAGCAGGGAAATAAACTGTTGGATTTCCTGACACATTGTGTTAATGTTAGAGAGACTGCCAGCCAAGATAATCTAATGAAAGTTCTTAACTTTTGGCAAAACGAATGCACTGAAGATGGTCGTGGGAAAAAAATAATCGGGTTGAAAACAAGAGCAGTTATAATTCTAAAAGGAGTGTAAAGCAATTGGAAATTTTATTTTTAAGCCGATTAGACTTGCATATCCATCATTCAGAGACCATTTGTTCATACATGTTGTAGAAGAGTTTGTGGTAAATTTGGGAATTTGTGTATTTTAATCATTGTGGGCTCGAAGGGGAAATTTTAATATATTTTAAGGGAGCGGTCATTAATTACTGGGGGGGGGGGGAGGGCCGGTAAATTTTTGAAGAAGTGGGCTCAAAAATTGTAATCCTCTCCCAAATTGGAGCCAGAAATTTGCCACCCGACCCAAATCAGAGACCAAAAAATTGTGACCCCCCCCCCCCTTTCCGTCCTTTGAATGAGCACATAAAAGAATAAACACAGCAAGGTAAAAACCATTGAAAGTAGTTGACTAGTTCTTAGAGAAGTTGTGTGCCCTCAAGAGGGGCCTGGGGGCATGCTACCCCAGAAAATTTTCAATTTTTAATCCTCTTAGATCACTTTTCTGCGATTCTGAGTAGCAATATGATGGCGCTTTCAGAAAAGCTACTTAGATTCCTGTTTTAACTTTTTCAGCTGTTCGAGCTATTCGAAGCAGGTAAAACAGAAAAAAAAATAGCAAAATAGTGTGCTTCTAAGGCGATTATTGATAACGTGTCATGATACAAATAGATATGATCCAAATGGGTTGTTTGAATCAAAATAATATCATGCAAGAAATAATCGTTTCAGTGTGAGTTTGCAACTGATTGCGCGAGTCTCACGCTCAATGCATGAGGCTTGAGAAGCCTGAACCAAACAGCTGTTGATCCTTAACACAAACAAGGCTAGGGGGGTCCGGGGGCATGCTCCCCCGGAAAATTTTTATTTTAGGTCTTCTGAAACGACTAGAAATGCATCTACGAATGTCAAACATGCTAAAAAGTAATCAATTTATACCAATGATAAACAGCTGTGATCGAACGTGTAAAGCCTCTTTGACCATTTAACAAGTCACTACTCGCCAACGGATAGACCAGAAATTACTAAGCTTTAATTACCTATTGCTAGCTTGCTAGTAAAATAGTCAAAGTAGCTAGCTTGCTAGTAAAATAGGTAAAGAAATGTTCCTCGCAGAGAACTTGCAGCATGAATGGTTAAACAATTGTTCTGTGGAGTCTCATTACAGAAACTGTGCGTTGGAAGTCAACCATTCTAGTCATATATATTTTCTGGCTCACTCCAGAAATCTCCACAATGAGTCACGTTCAAGATATAAAAGATTCAGCTTGATAAACACACGCGCTGTTTGCTGTTTAAGGGAAATTACCAAGGAGGAGATGGATTGTGGATTGAAGTAGCCTAAAATATTTAAAAAGTTTATTTGTTAAAACAGGTGCCCAATCATTTATGACCCTCCCCTTATCGTGGGTCCAAAGACATTTGGCCCTCCCCAAATGGGAGCCCCAAAAATCTTAGCCCTCCCCCCAAATTTGCCGCCCCCCCCCCCCCAATAATTAATGACCGCTCCCTAAGTTTGTAGTATTTATCAAGCCAATCTGTTTCTAGGAAACTGCTCTTCAACATTACAATGTCTAAATTGTTTTTGAGAATAATTTGTTTTGTTTTTTCATACGGTTAGGGTCAGGGTCAGGGTTAGGGTTAAGTTCAGGGTTGGGTTAAATCATTCCTGGTGCAAAAGAGGTTACTTTGAGCGAATCACGTTTTCATACCGAATTCTGTTGTATTTCTTTTCAAACTAAAATATGCTACTCTAGCTTTAGTTTGAGCGCACTACATCTACCTTTATAAAATCGTTTGAGTAAGGCTTAATAGAAAGGGGGTATACTAGAGAGAGAGGATTATTTCAAATCATATATCGCTTAGGAAACATATAAAGGAAATACAAATGTAAAAGGCACACTGCGGTGACAAACATGACAAAGAATAGAAATTTTCATCCGTCGAGAATTGAAACAGATTTTACTTTCTTAGTGAAAAGCTCGAGAAACTCTTGCTCTTGTGTACTTAAGTTAGTCACGTCGTTTTTTAATCTGTTAAAAAATAATTAGTTTTAACGGCTTTTTCAAAATGCACGAGAAAGTCCTGCTTTGTGTACTATAGATACAGTTTTTATGTAAACGTTAACTTGCCAATTTTCTCCTTTCTTTGTTTCAGTTTGTTTAAAACAATGTACGAACAAAGATTAACTTTGCGCAAACAACGTCGACACCGTTTCTAGTGTTTGAAAATTGGTTCAGCTGCCAGGCTTCCATGGAAACTAATTTAAGAGAAAGAAATTTTTAATTATGAATGGAAATTCGAAACAAAAAGCTACCAAAAAAATATATGTGTTATCAAATGAACTGCGATGATGAACTTAGTCGCAGATAGAGGAATCGTATGGGGATTCGCTCTCTTACTTCACATTCTCTTGATCATATTTATTCTTTTGTTGTTACTCAAGTTATGAACGTGTGTTAGTAGACAGCAGTAGACAGCACTAAAACATTAACACATTTCACAGTACCTTTGTCACACCTTTGATTATAAACGTCAAAGGCGTACTATAATGGACAGCCTTTGCCGCAATTAAAGCAGTGGCAAAGATATGGCAAATACGGCCTTTACCACATATGCCCCCAAGTCAAACGTATATGTCAAAGGTGATTTTCCGTGCAGTGTTTGACCAAATAAAGAATTGAAAAGGAAAACGTTCTCAGCTGTTTGATCAGCCTTGCATTTGTAAAAAGTTTTAATTTTTGGTTGGCTATTCAGAAGTAATGTCAATCAATGTCAGTCCTGTATGAATACTGGGCGGAGGCATCGCGGGGAGAAATTGTTCCTCATTTTTCAGCGGGACATGATAAGCACGGCAAGGCAAGAATCGAAGTGAATACTTTTACGAAGCGTGCAAAAGTGCAAAAATTCGTTTGACTGCAGGTTACTGAAATGAATTCCAAAACGTCTCAACTTGTTGGTTGCTCGCTTGTGTCTTGTCCTGAAGCTTATTTTCAATCGCTCGAAAGTTTTTATGCATCGCTAGATCCACCCCAAGGGACTTTAGAATGTATTGAAAAACACGTCGTCCCAATTTTCGCTGATTATGTCCGCGATCGCTTGGAAGATCAGTCGCCATTTTCCATTCTCAGTGTTGGAAGTGGTGCCGGCGAAAATGACCTGCCCTTCCTTGAGATTCTAAGCAAACTCTGCCGAAGTAAAAACAAGAAAGCTCAAATGTTTGAACGTGCAATCGAACCAGTCAATAATAGCTTGGAAGGATTCCGCGCTAAAGCAGAACATTTGCCGGAAAGTTTGAAGAGCATAGCAGATGTCGATTTTTGAATGGTGCCAAATGACCTTCCAGAAGAACGTTGAACAGAAGAAGAAAACTGATGTGAAATTTGATGTAGTCCATTTTATACACAGTCTCTACTTTGTTGGTCCGCTTGAAACAGCACTGGAACATTGCTACGAGAAAGAACTTGGGACAAAAGGAGTGATTTTCTCTATCGCTAGCGACGAAGAGAATCCGTTTGTGAAGTATGGAAGAATGTTTTCTGACCATGGCTTGATTTTGAATCCTGAAGTCTACAACAGCAACAAAGATGTCAGAGATTTGGCTAAAAAGAACGGCTGGAAATACGTGGAATGTCCAGGCGAGACCATATCATTAGACATAACAGCCATCTTTGATCGTTCATCTGAGCAGGGAAATAAACTGCTGGATTTCCTGACACAATGCGTAAACGTAAGAGAGACTGCCAGCCAAGATAATCTAATGAAAATTCTGAAATTTTGGCAAAATGAATGCATCGATGATGGTCGTGGGAGAAAGATAATCACTGGATGGAAGTTAAGAGCAGTTATAATTCTAAAAGGATTGTAAATGTCGAGGAGGCTCGCATATTCATCATGCATAGAGACACCATTTGTTCACGCTTGTTTTTATTGAAGTAACTATTCTTGCCAAAAGAGACGACTTTAATACTTTGTTGTTGGGCTTGTTTGGGAAATTTAATATATTTTTGAGTTGTAATATTTATCAAGCGGACTGATTCCTAGGAGACTATGTTTATGAATATAAATTGTAGAAATTGCTTTCAGTTTTGAAATATATTTTGAGATTGTAGTGATTTATCAAGCCGAACTGTTCCTATTAAAGTAATCTTTAAGAATATATAAATGTGGAAATTGTTCTTTACTCTTGTTTTTTTTTATCCTTTCTTATCTACTTGGAATAATTGAAGTTTGCTCTTTCGTTTTCCGTATTAATGCCATGGCCGGCCAGTAATTAGCTCTGAGAAGAATTTTTCAACTCAAAGCTCTGAAACAGTAAAAGGAAAGCTACAGAGATGTTTTCATAGAGGAAAAGCAAAAACTTCTCGGGCAAGAATACAAACTTAGAGATTTCATTTACACCGATATGCAAAATTACAATGAATTTCCCAAACCAGTAATGATTCGATTTAGCGCCCTCCTTCCAATAAGCGCCCCCCTTCGAATGTGGTTTTATACCATGCCATAGAAAATGCAGCCAATCAGAATACAGGAAAGCCGTTGTATATTCGACGGTATTCAACCCAACCTTCCCATAGTGCGCTGCGACTGTATTCTCGACGAAATTTAGTAAGCGTATTTTCTATGGCATGGTATAAAATAGTTACACAACACTTTCTCGTGGTATACTATGGAATATCCCACTTGTCACTTGTATTTTCTTGGCATACACACTCGCCTAAAGGCTCGTGTGTATACCGAGAAAATACAAGTGACTCGTGGGATATTCCATAGTATACCACTCGAAAGCGTTGCATAACTAGTATATATTTACTGCTAAAATGAACAATTCTTTTAAATGTAACTGAACTTTTAACAGTTTGTTACTGTTATATTTTGAACATGTGATTCAGGATAAGAAATAAGCGAGCAACCAACAAGTTGTGACATTTTGTTATGCGTTCAGTTCAGTTTAATCTGCGATCAGAGAATTCTTCCGCGTTTCGAATTCACCTCTTCTCTTGCTTGCTTGCTTACGTTTCGCTGGAAAATAAGGAACATTTCTCCCCGCGATGCCTTCGCCCAGTTTTTATGATGGATTGACATTACTTCTAAACAGCCAACCAAAATTACAAATTAAAGATGCAAGGCTGATCAAACAGCTCAGAATGTTTCCCTTTTCAATTCCTTATTTGCAATGCACAAAAAAGCGCCCTTGACACATACGTTTAATGGTAAAGGCCGTATTTGGCAACCCCTTGCCACAGCTTTGATTGCGACAAAGGCCTTCCATAGGCCTTTGACCTTTATAATCAAAGAACGACAAAGGTAACGTGATTTGTATTCATGTTTTAGTGCGGTCTACTAACACATTTTCACAAAATCTTGACAATAAAAATAAATATGGTAGCGCAGGCAAAGGGGCATTACAAGTAAGTAACGCCACGCTTCTGTCGTTTTTGATTGGTTCGTTTTGAGCATGCGCATGCAAATTATCCTCGACTCTCTTCTGGGTTCAATCCCTGTATTGGGCGGGAAAGGGAGAGTTCAGGGACGCACAAGGCTGAAGTTCGATCAGAATCAACAACACCTCTTTAAGTCTTTGCCACAAAATGTCTCTAGAACCGCTCTGGGAATCCCATGAGATGTATCAGAGGTCGTTTCAGGCATTCATTGACAACACAAATATTAGACAACCAGGCATGCTCAACTTTACCCAGAACGGGATAAAACAAGCTCTACTGAAAATCATTGACAAAGTTGACATCAACGAGCCACTCAAAGTGTTAGGCATTGGTAGTGGAAGCGGTGAGATTGATTTACTCATCCTTCAAACTATGGCGGATTACCTTGTATCAGAGAAGAAGAAAAAGCCTACCATTCACAACGTAATCGTAGAGCCGAGCCCGTTTCTCTTAGACCAATTCAAAAAGAGGGCGTCTTCGCTCCCGCCTTTGTTAGAAAATGCAGCCAATGTTTCCTTTAAATGGCATCAGAAAAGCTTCCGTGAATTCAACCAAGAAACCGCCATTGAAAAGAACACTTTCGATTTCATTCATTTTGTCCACAGTATTTACTATTTAGACGTGGAGAATGCACTGCGATCATGCTTCGAACAACGGCTGAAAACAGAGAACGGCGCCATTGTTTGCTTCGTTCACACCGAAGACTCCTTCCATGCTAAACTCAGTAAAACGTTTAAAGGAAAATTAAGCTGTGCTTCAGAAGCTATGTCCTTTTACACGCATCAAGACCTCACCGCCATCGCTGAGAAAAACGGCTGGAAATCCTGCGTCCCGGTGAAAGAACAATTTCAGATCAATGTCACGACCTGCCTCCGAGAGCCAACCTCAAAGGATGACCCGCTCATCGATTTTCTGACCCATCAGCAAAATTTCCGAGCGAATGCCGAGCAAGAATTGTTTAACAGTGTGATAGAAGATGATTGAATCGCTGGCTTTTACAAACGACAGCGGTGAAAAGTTTGTGAAAGGAGAAAATGCAGTAGTAGTGATTTATAAGTAAGAGAAACAGTCTCGTTTAAAAAAATAGATGTACTCGGAGAGTTTACTCTACAAACTGTTACGAAAGGAGTTACCGTTTTTCAGTAACTTTAGTTTTAAACCGATTAACTTTTCTTTTGAAATAGAGAATATTTATTGATTGAAGATAACTATGAAGATGGAATTAAATGACTCCTCGCAGTCTGTTACGATAAGCAACTACATATGAAAATTTCTTTTATATTTTCTCTTTGAAAGATATCTATATTTAAAGGAATGGAACACGTGCAAAATTTAACAGCAGCAAGAAAATAAATGAAAAAATGACATTTAAAAAGAAAAAATACGGATTACAGCAGTAGCTATCTAAGCAAGCTATACATATGAGTAAAATAGTGACATTAACTTGTAACGAAATATATACAAGAAGGAAAAAAATAAAAGTGTATGGTGTTGGGTAAAACAAAGAGGAGGAACCACCCTTTTCTTAACAGTTAGTTGTAATCCCTAGCAAGAGCTAACTGTGAAGTTTTTCCAGTCGATATTTAAACTATTATTCACTAGTTTTAGTTTGCGCGCAATTCACTTACTTTTTTCAACAACTTTTCCGGAAGGCTTAATAGAGATGGAGTTTTACTAGAGAGTGGAGCTGATTTCAAATCGTATATCAGATAGGAAACATATAAAAGAAATACAAGGCACACTGCGGTGACAAATATGACAAAAAAATTCATCGGTTAGGAATTAAATTAGTTTTAATTTCCTTAACGCAAAGAACAAAAAACCCTTGTTCTTGTGTACTCAAGTTAGTCAAGTCGTTTTTAATCTGTTAAAAAATTTATTAGTTTCAACGGCTCTTTGAAAATGCATGACAAACTCCTGCTCTGTGTACTATAAAGCGGTTTTATTTAAAAAACTAACTAGCCAATTTTCTCTCTTCTTTGTTCAAAACAATGTACGAACAAAGGTCAACTTTGTGCAAACAACGTCGACACCGTTTCTAGTGTTTGAAAATTGGTTCAGCTGCCAGGCTTCCATGGAAACTAATTTAAGAGAAAGAAATCTTTAATTATGAACTCAAAACTCAAAACAACAAACTACCGAAAATATATTTGTTCACCAAATGAACTGAGGTGATGAACAAAGTGGCAGATGTACAGGTGTACAAAGTTCGAATCAGCAATCTTCAAAGTACAATTTCCAAACACAACAAATGAAATTTCTTCTTCGAAAGGAACTACTGTTGATTAGCGAAAGAGTGTTTTAAAATGTTAAATACGGTTAAATTAAACAACAAAATGACTAAAAAACTGAAAACCCTCTAGAAGAACTACTCCTTCCAGCTTATATAAATAAAAAGATATTTTATTTTGAAAGGAACTATAACTTAACCCCAACCCTTAACCCTAACCGTCATTATAGCATGAATATTCACAGTTACTGCAGTTACGTGTTATTTTAGCTTTTCCACCATCACAAATTTTTGTGTATTCTAATTTTATCAACCTTACATATATATCAGCATTTTATCTTTCTCATTTTTAAATATTTCAATCTTGCACTGCACGGAAAATTAGCTTTGTCACACTTTGTCAAAAGTGAGAAAACGATGGCTGAATTACTTTTACACAGATGTCAAAAGTAAACATTACCTTCGACAGGGATTTGATGCGCGTCAGAGTAAGTAACAGATTTGACCCGAATCAAATGTATTATTGACACGATCAAAGTCACATTAGTTGGTATCTTTGCCACAACTTTGATTTACGGGAAAGGTGTACTATCATTGACGGCCTTTGCCTCAATCAAAGCTATGGCAAAGGTTCTGCAAAGACGACCTGTAACCCCAACTCAAATATATGCTAAAAGCGATTTTTTGTGCAGTGCAAATGAAAAATTGAAAAGGAACTCTCAGCTGTTTGATCAGCCTTGCATCTTTACAAAGTTTGTAATTTTGTTTGGCTGTTTAGAAGTTATGCCAATCAATGTCAATCCATAATGAAAACTGGGCGGAGGCATCGCGGGGAGAAATTGTTCCTAATTTTTTCAGCGACGAGTAAGCACGGCAAGACAAGCGCGCAGAAACAAAATGTCTCAACTTGTTGGTTACTCGCTTAATTCTTGTCCTGAAGCTTATTTACAATCGCTGAAAAGTTTGCTTGCAGCATTTGTACAACCAGAAAACCGTACATTACAGTGTATTGAAGAGCACGTCATCGCAATTATCGCTGATTATGTCCGCGATCGCCTTGAAGATCAGTCGCCATTTTCTGTTCTCAGTGTTGGAAGTGGTGACGGCGAAAATGACCTGCCCTTCCTTGAGATTCTAAGCAAACTTTGCCAAGGAAAAGACAAAAAAGCTCAAATGTTCGCCCGTGCCATCGAACCAAACAGTAAAAGTTTGGAAGGATTCCGCGCTAAAGCAGAACATTTGCCGGAAAGTTTGAAGAACATAGCAGATGTTGACTTTGAATGGTGCCCAATGACCTTCCAGAAGTACATTGAACAGAAGAAGAAAGATGATGTGAAATTTGATGTAGTCCACTTTCTACATAGCATCTACTATGCTGGCAGGCTTGACACAGCACTGGAACATTGCTACGAGAAAGAACTTGGAGCAAAAGGAGTTATTTTGACTATCATGAACGATGAAGACGGCCCGTTTGTGAAGTATGGGAAAGCATTTTCTGACCAAGGCTTGATTCTGAACCCTGGAGTCTACAGCAGCAACAAAGATGTTAGAGATGTCGCTGAAAAGAACGGCTGGAAATACGCGGAATGTCCAGGCGAGACCAAACCCTTTGACATAACAACCATCTTTGATAGTTCATCTCAGCAAGGAAATAAACTGCTGGATTTCCTGACACATTGTGTTAATGTTAGTGAGACTGCCAACCAAGATAATCTCATGAAAATTCTTAACTTTTGGCAAAGTCAATGCTTTGATGATGATCGTGGGAGAAAGATAATCCGCTGGAAGACAAGAGCTGTTATAATTTTAAAAGGATTGTAAAAGTCGAGGTGACTCGTATACCCGTATCCATCATTTAAACACCATTTTTTCACTCTTGTCGCCATACAAGTATTTTCATTGTTGCAAACAAGAGACGACTGTACGTTAATCAAAATGTTATAAGCGCTCAGTTGTAGAAGCATGTTTTGAGATATTTTCGGGTAATTTTGGGAATTTCTGTATTTTAATCTATTTGGGGCTCGTTTGGGAATTTTAATGTAATTTGGATTTGTAGTGCTTACCATGCCGATCTGTTCCTAGAAAACCAATCTTTAAAAATATATCGTAAATTTAGGAATTGTGTTCTTTTTACAAAAGCAGGCGCCAAGTTTTACGCCTCAAAAGTTTTTTGTGACAATATTGTAGGCCAGCTGCACTCTTGATCATGATAATAACAGAGTAAATGCGGCTTTCTCCAAAATCTGAAAGCTTCCACGGCACAACAGGCTTAATTTCATCTTGGTAAAATTGTCGCAAAATGACGACCGCCACTCCGCCTTCTTTTTCTGCCTCAGAAAGAAAGAATGCCCTCGTCTCTATAGTGCAGTTTGGCAAAAGATCTATTATACCCGA
The DNA here is from genome assembly GCF_052425735.1 of Oculina patagonica. Classification (NCBI taxonomy): domain Eukaryota; kingdom Metazoa; phylum Cnidaria; class Anthozoa; order Scleractinia; family Oculinidae; genus Oculina; species Oculina patagonica. The sequence goes on along the minus strand of NC_135765.1, from coordinate 32,449,695 downwards.
CAGAAGAGAAAGCAAAACCAAATTGATTGCAATTGGGCTGGCACTACGGCAAAAGGGCAAAATTTTGGGGCGTTTGATTCGTTTTACCCTCCACGTTTTACTCTCCCCGCGTTTGATTCGTTTTACCCTTCTTACTGATCGACAATCTGAAAGAGGGACTCAATGGAGTGGTGGCTTTTACGGTTAGCGGTTAAAATTTTGGCTTTTTTATAGCCTGCGAGCAGGCTCTCTATTTGGGGGCAACGTGAATATTGAACTCTTCGAGCGCCGAAGGCGCGATCCCGCGAGTGCCGAACGCGCGAGTCGGCGAGCGAAGCGAGCCGCTGGGCGAGCGAAGCGAGCCCGCAATTAAAATTGAGAGCCTGCACGCACGCCATTGAATTTCAAATCCGGCGCGTTCGTCCACGAACGCAGCACTCAGATTGGTCAAAAATGACAGGCTTAATAAATGTGAGAAAAACCAGCGTCCACATCAAAGCCAAATCAACTACGGCCGGCGTCCGTGAATAGGCACGCGAGTTCGTTCAGCAGCGTTCATGATGAAGCATTTTGGAAACTTTCGCTTGATTCTAACGATCTCCATAACTTAAAACAAGAACAGGAAGATGCGGTAAATTATCTTCTAGAAGAACGAGATGTATTTCAACTCTTTGCAGTGGCAATGGTGGAGAAGAAAGTTTACGAGCGACTCTCAGACACTATCGTTTTAGTAATATGCCCACTTTCCAGTATAATTGAAGACCAGGTGCCCGGGACCAGGTGAAGGAGGGACAATCGATGGGTTGAACTTGAACTGTGTTGCTTTGCGAGATTTAACCGGCGTTACGAGCGTCAGTTCGCAGTTAATATTTGCATCAGCTGAGAAGTCCGCGACAGTCGGACGAAACGCGCAGGAGAATAAAGCAGCTTTACAAATGCCGTTCGCAGAGTGATGCTCACTAGTTAAGTTCGATTTTCTGATTTTTTTGGGGACAGGAATCGAACACACGGCTGGACAAACTAGACAATATTGCGAATTGTTTTTCAATTTGTTCGTACATCTGTCGTCACTTGTCCGCGGCTCCCATCGCGATTTGACGCTTCAAATAAATTTTCCGTTTACATGCAAAGCGATTTACCAGTTTCATATTTTACCAAAAATGTACACTTGCAGATACAGTAACATTCACTCTCTTTGTTTACAACTTTTTTCGAAATAAACGCGCGAGCGTTCGATCGATATATTGACACCGGAAGCGTAGCGAGTTGTCAACAAGTTGTCACATTTCGAGGGGCCGGATTTGAAATTCAATGGCGCGCGTGCAGGCTCTCTCTCGGCGTGCCCGCTTCACCCACGCACTCGCGCCTTCGGCACTCGCGGGATCGCGCCTTCGGCGCTCGAGTGAGCAGTTCAATATTCACGTTGCCCCCGAATAGAGAGCCTGCTCGCAGGCTAGCTTTTTTATGGCTAACGTTTATTTTTTCCATTATCGTTAACAGGAGTTGAAAATTTAATTCCATTGTTTTAAAAAGTTTAAAATTAATTTTCATTATTGATTAACATATTAAAGGTCTCAGGGCCATTTTGAGACGATGAAGTGAGCTAGTTACCGTTTTTTTACGGTTTACATATTTTTATCCAAATTTTTACGCCTAACGGCTAAATTTTTGGCCGTTTTACGGCAAACGGTTAACGTCATTGAGACCCTCCTGAAAGCATATGGTGTTTTAACAATTCCCTAGATCTAATGTAATCGTACAGTGGAATTCTGTTATTTCTCGAACCTCCCGATAATTTTATTGAACCAAATGTCGTTTCCCTCCCTTTGTCGAACACAACCTCGTCCCCAGTCGAACCAGTTAAGTCAAAAACACTGCAATTTTTTCCCGGACTCCCTGATTTCTGGAACCAATTTTCTTTTTCCCTGGAGGCTCGAGAAATTGGGATTCCACAGTATTTCACAAACAGGAAAAACACAGTTAGAATCAGTCAAAAAATAACAAGCGATTGGTACACGACCACGAGAGATTTTTCCCAGGGATCGGCCTTCGGGCCTCTTCTATGAAATGTCTACCATAATGATCATGACTTCCATGACCTTTAAGTCATGAAAGCAATATCTGTAATAGTGTTCTTCTGAGATTACGCAACCTTGAACCGACATCTGCAAAATTACACATTTTAATTGTCCAACTTGCTATATTACCTCATTCACACTGTCTGGCTGCGTCTGGCATTTCTGTCGCTCGTCTGAAGACTAAAACAGGGAAGATGTGCGCGTTCTTCCTACCCAGGCGCGCTTGACTCGCTCCGTTTGCGACTTTTTTTCTCTCATTACTTTATTAGGGAGCGCCCCCCCCCCCTCCCGGGGGGCTTCGATATGAAAGGGAAGGGATTTTGAATTGGCGTGGCTTAAGCGCTTTTGAACCACTAAAAGATCTTGCCCGAGTCTAGACCGCCAACATAGTATGCCGGCGTTGTTTCTTCACGTGCAACCCTAAGCGGGTCATTGTCGGCGAAAATATTTGGCGTTTTGTCCTGAACACCCGCAAGTAAGACCAAACGTCTTAATATACACCCCTAAGCGAGAGGACGAGCATCTCTCGTCACCTTCACGGGACCCACGGGAGTCCTCGGGGGAAAATTAAACCTGTTCGCAGGTTATTGATCCTAGAACGCGATAAACGCAAATATTGGTTTTTATTGGAAAAACTGAACCACAAGATGCAAATCAAAGAGAACTTAGAAATAACATTAGGGAAAAAAATGTTTCGAACAATTATACCACTTAAACAGTTTGGATGCAGGGGACCACGCAACGAAGAAAAAAACTGCTTGGCTTGTCTGCTGCCGGATCTCTTGTTCAAGAAATGCTCCTACCAGACGTCACTCTAAGTGCTAATAAAACCGGATTGATTGCAAGGCTGGTACAACGGCAGGAGGGCAAGATTTATTGGCCAATATTTCAACTAGCAGAGCTAGTCTTCTTCAGGGCCAGTGAAGAAGACTAGCTCTGCTAGTTGAAATATTGGCCAATAAATCTTGCCCTCCTGCCGTTGTACCAGCCTTGCAATCAATTAAACCACAATTTAGTGGTACCCGGGAGTAGGAATAATGTAAAGTTATATTGATACATTTTACACGAATAATTTGTCAGTGTGGTGTCATGAGCACATATTTTCTTACAAATTTAAACAGTACAACTTCCTGGTTACAACTTCTACTCGTTTTAACTTTCGGCATTGTTGCAAACTTTTTTCGAAACAGCTGCATACAGCAATAAACTGTATGCATCACTTCCGCTCCGAGGTCAGAGAGGTTAGCTACTGAAAATAGAATAAACAGGTATTATATTTATTCAATCTAAGGTTTCTCGGAATCACAAACACAATAGACGGGTGTGTTTTGTTTTACTGTCGTTTCGCAGTGCAATGGAGTCTCTCTTGAAAAACTGCAAAAAGCATGTTACGTGTTCGATTTGTCTAAATACTTACACAAAACCCAAGACCATAGCTTGTCTTCATACCTTCTGCTGTGAGTGCTTAGAGAAATACGCATTAACCAGCCAAAGACAAGGCAAATTTCGTTGCCCCGTGTGTCAGGAAGAAGTTGACATCCCTGAAGGAAGACGTTTTGACAATCTGCCGACCAGCTTTCTGCACAACAGTTTGTTAAGTCTTCTTACTGTTCAGCAAAGTGGTGATGGAAGTGAGATCATTTGCAGCAGTTGTAGGAAGAAGAACGCCGAGATCAGCTACTGCTTTGATTGCAGAACATTCATGTGCCCTAACTGCGTAAACGCACACGAACAACTCAGAAGTGTTGCGTTTGAAGGACACAAAGTCACGCTAGTAAAACAGTTTCAATTCCAAGACTACGAGGCCTTGTTAAAGCGAAAATCCTTTTGCTCTGAGCAGTACCACGAGAGAGAGGTAACGAGGTTTTTCTGCCTTGAATGTCAAACTTGTGTTTGTCAAATTTGCATTGTTACGAATCACAAGAATCACAATGCTGATCCGCTTGAAAAGGCAGCGGATGACGAGAAAGCCAACATCATGGCGGGCGTCGAGTTGATGAGCGAGAAGAGAAAAGTTTGTAGTGATCTGATTCGTGAACTTGAGGAAACAGTTTGCAAATTGGAAGCTAATATTGCCATCGCTAAACGTGAAGTTTCCCAAGCAGCTGAACGAATGATCGCTAAGATTCGAGAACGCGAGCGGGAGGCCATAACTGCTCTCGAGAATATGCGCGTGTCGAGAACGAAGCAACTAGACTGTGTTGGGAAACAAGTACAGTCCTTGATCAAGCAAATCGAACAAGCGGCTGTGTTTGCTAATAACCTCGTTGAAAGAAGCTCAAGTTCAGATATAATGCAGAGTAAGAAGATTTTGGAAAAGCGATTCAAAGAACTTTACAAGACCCCAGTCCCAGCACTTCCGGTTAGTTCATTCCTAAAGTTTGTCTCGACCATTGCACCTGAGAGTTTTAGCTTGGGTTTCTTTTACACAGTTGAAGGACTTCCTGAGAATTTTCAAGCTGGCTTGGAAGCAGAGTTTGTGGTCTGTCCTAAAATATCTGAACAAGAACTGACGAGTGAAACTCGACGTGAATTTCACGGCTCCGAAGTGCTCGTGGAACCTGCTGAAAAAGTGGAAAGTTCGATTATTTGTGAAAGAGAAGATGGAAATTTCCAGGTGAAATTTGTACCGAAAGTACCAGGCCCCTACAACATCACCGTAAAGATAAATGACGACAAACTTGCTAACATTTCTTTCACTCTCCAGGTAAAGGAACGGCGGCTTAATGTTGTGGGCGAGTTAGATTTTAAAGGAGAAACTCCGCAAGAGCCACGTGGGATTGCTGTTAACAGTAACGGGCTGATCGCTGTAGCTGACTATGAAAGAGACTGTATTCTTATATTCGATAAGGAAGGAATGTTTGTGCGAAAACTTGGCTGTAGTGGAGAGAAACCTGGACAGCTTAATGGCCCAGAAGGCGTCACATACCTGAATGATAACGAGATTCTGGTGGCAGATGAATGTAATGACCGCATTCAACAGTTCAACGCGCAGACAGGGGACTTTGTGAAAAGCTTTGGAAAGAAAGGGAGTGGAAAAGGCGAGTTTTTTAATCCATTAAGCGTTTGTATGGATGCTAAAGGACACGTTGTTGTAGGTGATTACAACAACAACAGAATCCAGGTCTTAACAAAGGACGGTAAACCTGTTTTTGAATTTGGAGATAGCAGTTCAGAAAAACTCAACCGACCCACTGGATGTATTAATCACAAGAAGATGATCATTGTATCTGACGGCTGCCCAGGAGAGAACGACTGGGACGATTGTTTAAAAGTGTTTGACAGTTCAGGGAAGTTTTTGTACAAGATTGGAGAAGCAGGCAAGGCTGACGGACAGTTGTCCTATCCTTGGGGTTTGTGCGTTGAGAAACAAGGCAATCGTCAGAATCTTCTTGTATGTGACAGAAACAATGGCCGCATTCAACAGTTTTCATTGGAAGGGTGTTTTACTGGTAAAACCGTCACCAAGTTACAAACTCCCATACACATAACTACAACACCAGATGGTCGCATTTTGGTATCTGATTATGATGCGAAAAAAATTTTTGTCCTCACATAAGCGGGAGTACGATCTAGGTATTCACAGATCGGCTTACCTTTTGTCCAAGAAACCAGTCATCTTTGTTCCTCTCGGGATAGACTTTTGAGATTGCAAATACTCCACGCCGTTGACCAAGTGTCTCTGATTGATTGCTTTTCATTTGCTTTTCTATTTTTTTTTTTTGATTAACTAACTAATCAAAACAGTCGAAGGTAATGCTACGTCATAAGACATACCATGGAATTTCTCAGCCCAAATCTCAGACCGTCGTTTCTCTCCCGGAAGGGATTGGAAATGTCTGTCTCTTTATGAGTCCGTTTTAGCTCTCAGCTCTATGGATCCTTTAACTTTTAACCCTAGATGATAACAGAGAGTGGGTTTGGATAGATGTTTGGCGACCTTCCCCATTATCTGCAAGCTTGCACATGGCATGGCTGTTATCCCACATCAAATTTAAAAAAATCGCCGTAAAATTCCTGGTAAAATTGTCTCAAAATGATGACTGTTATTCCGCCTTCATCTTTGTCCCAAGAAAAGAAGAATATCCTTCAAAATAGAAATAGGGGAAAAAGTGTTTTTTTAATTCGGAAAATAATAAAACACTTTTAGTAGCAATAATATAAAGCTTTATTGACATGAAAAGCAACATTGTTAACAAATAATTTGTCAAACTGTGACTTAATTACACAGAACAGTAATTACCGGTACATATTTGCCAATTTTTGGTATGTCCGGGAAATTTTGAAAATTAGACAGGCCGAAATCACATTTTGTGCGTTTTGAAGGGAGTTTCATAGGCAACTAGGCAGCTTAAAGTAAACTTAAAAAACACGATTATTTCTAGTCCTTTTCAGTTAAAATCAAAGCTCCTTATTTTTGGAAGGGGAACACGCTTCACCAGGCAACCAACCTTGCGCTTGGCGGATTACACCACCAAAACATACATTTACGACTTAAATTCCTAAACCGCGTGTTGAAGGATATTCAGACAGATATTCGATATGTTTCAAAAACAAATTGGGAGAACGTTTTGCGGGATCATTTTCTCGACTCCCTAGTCCCTAGTTTGAACGTCTCTCAAGCCCTGCTAATCTGACTACAAGTTTAATTACTTTTCCAGAAGGTAAATGACATAAATATTTATTATCAAAAGAGCCTAGCCTAGCACCAAGAGACAGATCCAGAGGTTGTCTCGCACGGGCGCGCCTAAATTTAAACGGTCCGTTTACCATTAAAATTGCAAAATGTTAAAAATGCCGGCCCTTATTCGTTGATCCATTTTCAGTAGGTTATAGCATAAAGCCGTCAAAATAGAAAACCGTTTGCTTATATCTTTTACAGGTCGAATAAATTGTCTCTTTTTTTTCGGATTAAGCGAGCAATTACAAATACGTTTTAATGACTGCAGTCATCGGCATCAATAGTTTCATGCAAGCGAAAGCTACACAGAGTAATATTTAGACAGTACTTACAATTTGAGGCAGCTTAATTTAAATTTACCGTCATACGCCACTTGAATGATCTTGAATGTACTTGAATAACTTGCGTATTTTTTACATCACATTGTGCTGGCGGGCTGCAAAGTTTAACACGATATTTTTTACATCAAAGGCCTCTCAAACTGCTCAAGGCTACTAAATCGACGAAAAAAGGCCGTTTAATACTCACCAAGAATTATTTCGGTCAAGCTGATTATCCTCTGCGTAGTTATTCGATAAAACGCTGTAGAAAGCCGGGTCAAAAATACTTCCACACATTTGTTTTGGGCCGCGCGCGCTGTTCAAATCGCTCTGAATCATTCAAAAGCTCGTATTACATACAGAAAAGGAAACAGATCTGTTTTGTCTCTTCAGTGATGTGCTTGACAACGGAACAAGCGACAAAAACAATAGAAAAAAGTTAACAATTACCTTTTGCTATATTTACATCAAGTTATAGTCAATTATTAAATTATCTTTTTGCCGCGCGTCGTTTTCTTCTGTTTATTAAAGCCAGCAGAAAGATTTTGGTTGATTTTTCCTGACCAGGTAAACAAAATTCTTCACCAGGGAGAAATAAAATTGACCAGGGATTTTTCAGATATTCACCAGGGACCAGGGAGGTCAAATTTCCACCAGGGAGGGCAAAATAACCCACCAGGTCGGGTTTCACCAGGTCTGTTACAGAGGGGTGTTCTTTTGCGTTACTAACTGTCACGCAATCTTAGTAACTATGTGAAACTACAGATCTGTTTAGGAAGACTGTTGAGTTACTGTATTGCAATTTTCACAATTAAATCAGATCAAATTAAATCAGAAACTAAGGGAATTCAGTTATCCACTTAAAAACTTATCTTTAAATTCAAGTTTTTGAAGCCATTAAGTTCTATGTCACTACAGCTCCGGCCCTGTAGAAGACTAGCTGACTCAGTCTAGTAGAAATATCGGCTAAAACCAAAACCAAGTCCCGTCATACTATCCGTGCATTTTTAAGTAACAGCTTGATACTGTTAGACCAGTGATGTGTCCCTCAGTCTGGCATGCTACAAATCTTATCATTTACTTTATTTTATTCTACATCTAAAAAAAACGAGTACTGCTAATTACCAACTTGAACCTGAAAGTAATCTATTCAAAATAATTTCACTGCTTTCTCAATTAATCATATACATGTATAAATTATAATAAAATAACTTTTTTTCTATAGTAAATGTTGTTTTTTAATTGTTAAAATAAATTGATTACAAACAAGTGTGTAAGTTGTTAAACAGATCAAAGCCAAAAACTAAGGTGGATGTTATTCTAGAGATAAAAACATTTAACTATAATGAACAGCATGGGAGGCGCGGTGGCCTAATGGTTAGAGTGCCGGACTCCGGATCGAGCGGTCCGAGTTCGAGCCCCGGCCGGGTTCACTTGTGTTGTGTTCTTGGGCAAGACACTTTACTCTCATAGTGCCTCTCTCCACCCAGGTGTATAAATGGGTACCGGTGACATAATGCTGGGGGGAACCCTGCAATGGACTAGCATCCCATTTAGGGGGGAGTAGAAATATTCCTAGCCGCTTAATGCTACGGAAACCGGTATAAGCTCCGGCAGTGTGGGCCGCTTGGCTCGTGGCTTCTCCTATAATGAACAGCATAAGAAAAAATATTAAAGTGACGGGAACAGCGCACACAATATCTTTAGCCCTATCCCATTTGTGAGGATTCTGTAGCCTCCACTGAGCTGAGCCACATGAACCAACAATTAAATTCCAAGACAAAGAAGGGTGTTTCCACAGTTGGGGTTTTGCACCAAAATATGATGCAATTTCATCATTATAAGTCATAGGGTCTTGTTGAATAGTGTGCCTAGCCGAAGCAAAGTAAATGCTTTCATTTTTCTGATGGTCTTGTTTAATTTCTTGGTGCATTTTATCAGCTGAAGGAAGTTTGATTGTACCTTTGCACAGCTCAGAGAACCATCTTGCCTGGATTTCGGAAATTGAAAGCAACCCGCCAGACGCTGGCTGGGCAAAGCCAATAAACGCCAGAGGCTCCGATTTCTGGAGCAAATGCAATGGTAATCAATAATCAAGGTGCCAACGTTGGTTCTAAAGTTTTGCTCCTTTTAGTGTTGCCTTTATTTTTAAGAAAGGCAACAAACGCCCAGGTTTTTAGAAGAATGACCTGCAAACTGCATACAGACTTCCTAGACCCCTTAGTGAATGAACCGGGACAAAGAAAATTGGCCAACGGAGCGAGCCCAAAAGGGGATGCTCGTCGGAAAGTTTGAATAAACCCTAAAAGAAAAACAACCTGGGCTTGGCTCAAGCGTTTGTGGTCCCCCGAAAAGATACCATTTTTCAGGCCTGATCGGTCAAGTACGACGGCATTTTTTTTATTCTTCACTTGCAACCCTAAGCAAGACCTCGTCGACAAAAAAATTGGCGTTTTGTCCTGATCGCCCTAAGTGAGGCCAAAATCCGTAATTTACACCCCTAACCGAGACGACGAGTATCCTTGTCACTTTCATATGGGCGTCCCCCTCCCCCCCCCCCCCCCACCGAGGAGCCTGTTCGCAGTTACTAATTCTCGAACGCGATTAACCCAACACTGACACTTCTATAGTATTACTTAAAAACAACTGCTTTAATTTATTGGAAAAACTGAACTATAAGATACAAAACCAAGAAACAAGGACAAGTTAAAAATAACAATAGGGACAAAAAATGTGTTTCAGACAATTATTATTACACAATTCTAAGTTACATTTTTGAAGAATAAAATTTTTTTTGATATTGGTTAAGCTGGAAGTAATCTATTTAAAATAATTTCACATTTCATCAAATTATATAACAATTTATTATAATATCAAATAAAACTTAATCTTATTTCTATACAGTCTGTGTTACTTAAATGTAAATATTAAAATGTACCGGTATTGTTTTTTTTTAATCAATACATTTATTTCGAATGGCTAAGGCAGTTGTAATTTTAAGTTAAAAACATTTAACTACAACAAAAAGCATAAGAAAAAATAATAAAAGAAGCACAAACAAGGTACCATAATGCATCAGTGGTGTGATTGGAACAGCGCGCACAACATCTTTGGCCCTATCCCATTTGTGTGGACCCTGTAGCCTCCACTGAGCTGCGCCGCATGAACCAACGATTAAATTCCAAGCCAAAGAAGGGTGTTTCCACAGTTGGGGTTTTGCACCAAAATATGATGCAATTTCATCATTGTACGTCATAGGGTCTTGTTGAATAGTGTGCCTAGCCGACGCAAAATAAATGCTTTCATTTTTCTGCTGGTCTTGTTTAATTTCTTGGTGCATTTTTTCCGCTGAAGGAAGTTTGATTGCACCTTTGCACAGCTCAGAGAACCACCTTGCCTGGATTTCGGAAATTGAAAGTAATCCACCAGACGCTGGCTGGGCAAAACCAATAAACGCCAAAGAAGCTCCGATTTCTGGAGCAAAAACATTTTTGAAAAGCTTGATTTTGTTAGTACTTTCTTTGACAACGAGATCTTTTACACTGCTTTCCAAAAATGGTAAATCAATATGATACCCAGTACAACACACTATTGCATCTGCTGTGGTTTTAGTACCATCAGTAAAAATCACTTCACTTCCCTTCAATGTCACAATGTTAGGCTTAACTGTGACATTTCTTCTCTGAATATGATGAACTAACGTGGGGCTTACCGTTGGCTGGGTTTGACGAGCACGCATTTTGGGATTTAAATTCCACTGCCATGGGCTCCCTAGCACACCTTGAACCATCAATTCAAAGACATAATTTGATAAGCTCCAAGGGAGCCAAAAGAAAAGGCGGCAAGCGTAATGATCAGCGGGGAAACCTAAGATGTAATTTGGCACAATCCAAGCACCCGATCTCGTAGAAATACTAACAGGTTTTTTACTGCTTGATTCTACGGCATTTACCACTACATCAACAGCACTGTTACCAATACCTACTACAACTACTTTCTTTCCTACAAGACCGTTAGTTATCGCATCTTTATATTCTACACTGTGAAAAATTCTCCCAGGAAATGTTTCCTGCCCATCAAAGTACGGCATTCTTGGTTTGGCATGATGCCCTGTTGCTATGGCAACAAACTTGACAAATATCTCCTGGTGGCCTTGTTGATCCTTCCCTTTTTCGTTAGCTTTGATTGATGTTATTTTCCACCCCCCAGGGACTTTTTCAATTCGTTCCACCTTAGTACTGAAACTGATGTGTTCCTTGATGCCAAAGTGCTCGGCATATCTGTTGACATATTCTGCCATGTGGGAGTGGTGCGGGTAATCAGGAACGTCATCAGGGAATGGGAAGTCTGAGAAGCAGTAGTTGTGCTTGGAGACATTGCTGTAAAAGAAAGAATAAAAAAGGATTAATGAAAATCTCATTCTCATCCCCATAGCCCTTTCGTTTCTCTTAGCCGGCTGAGCCTCGGCACGAGAAAACGAAGGGCTCTGGGGACAGAGAATTTCCAGTCCTAGATTCTAGGACTTCCAGTCTTCATGTATGCAGTCATGACATTTCAAAAGAATGTATGAGAGAGTCGTTATGTTTTTGACTTCCGTTTAGGAATTCTTTGTTCCAAACAGCCAATCAAAAAAATTCGAATTAATTCAAAAATCCTATGTCCCCAGAGCCCTCCGTTTTCTCGTGCCAAGCCGGCTAAGAGAAACGAAAGGGCTATGGGGACGAGAATGTGAAAATCTGTGCTCAGCACTATTCTTTCCAGGTCAGGGTACACTGTGAAATGGGAAGGTACTCCTACAGAGAGGTGAGGTGATAGGTGTGATTAAGAAAAGATACCAAGATCTGAACATGATTCGAGTTCAGTTTCACCCCTAAGAGGTACCAAGGTAGTTTCTGTTTTAATTTTTCTGTTAATATTAATTTTAACTAGCATACATGCATATTTAAGCACTACTAAGCCACAAAACTTTACCTCTGAAAAACAAGACAATCACCATTGTCACTGTTATAAATGAGAGTTCTCCATTTAGGAGCATAATCATCATCATACAAAATACCATGCAGAGAAGCAAAGCTTTTACAGCTTACACAGTGGTGGATCTAGGGGAGGGGCCCAGGGGGCCCGGGTCCCCACCTTATTTTTTGACCAAATAGAGGCCCAACGTGGCCGAGAAAAATTATTTTTAAGAGCGGTCCCCTCCTTATGCTAGGGGCTGGATGATCGGGCCCCCCACTTAGCTGAAGGTCTGGGTCTGTGACTGCTACGTGTACCTCAGCATTCAGCGACAGAAATTTTTCAGCCCATGCTCTCCTTATTTGAACAAATAAGGGTCCACCTCCATGGGAGGCGCGGTGGCCTAATGGTTAGAGCGCCGGACTCTGGATCGAGGGGTCCGAGTTCGAGCCCCGGTCGGCGTCACTTGTGTTGTGTTCTTGGGCAAGACACTTTACTCTCATAGTGCCTCTCTCCACCCAGGTGTATAAATGGGTACCGGCGACATAATGCTGGGGGGGAACCCTGCAATGGACTAGCATCTCATTCAGGGGGGAGTAGAAATATTCCTAGCCGCTTAATGCTACGGAAACCGGAATAAGCTCCGGCAGTGTGGGCTGCTTGGCTCGTGGCTTCTCCTTCATGCTGGACCCCCTTTCTGAGATCGAGAAAGGACCTTTCTTTATACCCCCTACCCTGCCCCTAGAGTAGTTATGGATCCACCAATGACATTTTTTCAAGCTAATAATTAATACGAGATATACTGCTCCTACATACATGTGTGTAAAGCTCATGACTCCATAATCATCTTGTGTGAACTGCCACAATCCTCCAATGTGGTTAGTCTTCTCATAAACAATGATCTTGAACTTGTCATCTAAAAGACACTTGGCTGTTGCAATCCCAGAAATCCCTGCGCCAATGACCGCAACATCATATTCTGTGTGACGGCTCATCTCTCACTGGAGATTACTCTAGATATTACAAAGTTGACTTGATTAAAATGCAATTCTCTACACATCTGGGGTCAGTTGTTTTTAAACCTTTAAAAAGGGTGGATAATGCTATCCACCAGATAAATCACTATTCAGTGGGTAGCACTATCCACCCTTTGAACAACCGGGGCCTGAACAATGGTATTGCTCAAATATTGTTTAATATATGGTCTTACATGTGCCTTGGTCTTGCTCTCTTATAGAATCTTACTTTGTTTTGAGAGTCCTTTAGGGATCAGTGGTACAAGGCAAGTCAAGTGAAGAATTAGCTGCTGGGAAATGATCGCAATGAAAGCGAAGGACTGGTAATCTAAGCAATTGAAAAACGCTCAGGTTCTGTCTTTGTAGAGCCGATACAAAGACCAAAGGGAAACCTCATCATTTACATATGTCGGAATCCTTTGTAAACCGAGGCATAACAAAGTAGATGCTATTCTTATTCAATGACATGCAAATAGCTGGCCCTGTACTCTGTAATTTAGGGGACCAAACAATACACTACAGCTAACAAATGACTCCCTAAAAAAGAAAACACATGCAGACACATGAGTGAAATATTCCCTTGAGCACCGGTACATGAAGACATAGCCAAAAGCCACGCGAAAGGTCAAAGATCTGAAATCTGTACTGGAAATCAATTACTTCTTTTGAATTATTAAACTAACCTTTCTACCGCCCTTGAAGGAAAGACACGCTTGCTTGATCGGCAAAATGTCAAGCCAAGAGTTTTGCTGTTTTCTCGAAGACAACTCGTGACCTCCCGCGTGCAGCCGTCACGCGATTCCCTACCCTACCCCGGCTAGAACAAATTTTTGCTCATGTTCTCCATATATGGAAGTGGCCATTCCATTTACCTTTCGCGCCATTTTCAACAATTCATTTCAAGATGGCGCCAACATCTACTGAGGATGATCCGACAGCGACTTCTCAAGATGGTATAATTCTGCAATTTTAGGATATTTTTTCTGTTTGAAAACGAAAATGGTCCAATTTTAAGCTAATGTGCATTTTTTATGCTGCAGATTCTCAATCAACCAGGCGATCAAAGAGATCTGCAAAACGTAATGCCGGAGCAACTTCGGCACTCGACAAAATAAGGTTCGATCAAACTTCTTTGCTTTTTTTTGGTTATTTTTAAAGATCGCATGTAATACTGAAATAATATTACGATTTTTCTAGGAAATTCCGTCAGACTGGGGAAAGATCGAAGTTTGAGGTAAGAAATTTGTTGGCCATGCATGCAAACAGTGGTCAATAATTTTAAACAATCAATCGTATTGATTAAAATCTTTGTACATTTCAGGGTTGAAGCCTGAATTCTTAAACTGATTAAGCTTACATTGATGTCAAACTAGTGGTGATGGTTTGACTTTTAAATTCACTTTTACTCATTGCAAAAATCAAAACCGTACACCTAGTTCCTAATCGATTTTTACGATCTTCCAGAATCAATTTCTCCTTTACTAACTATAAATTGCTATAAACTTACTTTCTTTTTAATTTAATTATGGGAATTTAGTGGTTAAGTGGTTCTCTCTGAAGGCTCTATTTGTCACGAGGCATTAGGAGGATAGGTGAAGGTACATACAAACAAAATAAGCTTATCCTTCCATTCTTATTACTGGTCCTTCCAAGGGGTAGCCGTGTCGCAATGTCGGATGTTCTGAGAACCGATGTCGCCTAGCCAACAGCTATGTCGCGGTCATTTTTCCCGCTATTGTGTCGCTGTCACATTTCAGTGCCGTAACGATGTCGCTTGTCGCTGTTAAAATGTTCCTGTGTCGCCAATATTCAGGGTCTTGTCGCTTTTACCCCTTGGAAGGCCTCATTACTTTTGTCACCATGGACTATTGTAATGTCTCAATGTTTGTATGGATCGAGTATGGAGAAATAACATGTAGATCAAGCTGGTTATAAATTCATTACCCAGATGATGATTCAGATTCTCCGTACTAGGTTGGTGAGGTGTCAGATGTCTACCAGGTGGTAAATGAAGATGAATACTCGGACATTGTTAGGAAACGTCAGGAGGAAGACTGGGTGATTGACGATGGTAAGGAAACCCTTCTTCTATGGGCTTTTTTTTTATTCGTACATATGTTAGTAATTTTAGTAGTTTTACAGTGCGACTACTCAAACCGGGGCACCCTGAACAAAGTTAATCAATCACAGTGTTAATTGAAAACAAAGGATAGGGATATTTTTTTGCAACGGACCAATAACGTTCTAGAACGTAAACAAAAGATTAACTACAAAATTTGAACTGTCAACAACGTTACAACAGATGCGGACCTTTCTTTTCAGATGGAACTGGATATGTGGATGATGGAAGAGAAATTTTTGATGATGATCTTGAGGATGAACCATCAACTGGTCAGTAAATTAATGAAATTCTAACAGTAGAATCCCGATTTTTCAAATCCTTGGTGTAAAACTGCAGATTTCTCAAACCAATTTTCTTTCCCAATGGATAGTACTTATCTGTAATTCTAGCTCAGATTTCTTGAACCTTTCAATTTCTCAATGCGAATTTCCTTTCCTCTGGAGGTTCGAGAAATCAGGATGCTACTATATTTCATTTATTTATTTGGGAAGCACAGTGACCTAATCGTTATGATAAGCACGTTGGACTACAATCCAGGTTCAAGCACTGGCAATAATAATCGATATTTTAACAGGGTGACCCCTTCAGTCGCAGGACTGGTATCAACGGGGGCCCTGTGTAAAATAAAACAAAATTAAAGTAAAAGAGAGTATGTATAAAATATCTATCTATCTATAAAAACTACTTTAAAAAGATACCGTTAAAATGCTAAAAAAAAGTTAAAAAGTTTAAAAGAAGTACTAGTGTTCTCATAAAAATAAATAAATTACGAATTGAAAATGTTCTAAAAATAACCTAAGAACAGAGTCATTGTGTTGTTCTTAGGCAAGACACTGATCATGGTCTACCAAGAAGTATAAAATGGGCTGATTTTTGTTTAAAGCTGATTTCCAGTCCGTATTGCGCAGACTCGGGGTTTGTTTTTGTTTTTGTTTTGAATTCGTTGAAACGTTACACTTCGGTGACAGCATACATGAAGTTTTTTAGTCCGCCATTACAGTTCGTTTACTTCAAGAATTTCCGATGAGCTGAAACGTCGGTTTGAAATAGCGTCAAGGTTCCTCTACTCGTTATTTTTTGTTCGGCAAGGATATCTGGCATTAATAATGAAGAAAAAGGTAAGTTTGTCGCGGAATTTTTAGTTTTGCTTGTAAACATTCCTTCGTGTTGGGCTCCGATAAACATTGCAGCCGAGATTGCGCAGTACGGACTGGAATTCATCTTTAACATTATACCAGTCCAGTAATCTGTTTGATATCAATAGTTTGGTGTGCAAAAATTATTAATTTTTAACTTAGCAAGAATTCCCTTTCTATCTTTATTTGCTTTTTATTTAACTTATAGGAAAGAATGTTCCCAAATTCAAGCCAAAGAAACCGGTAAGTAGAATGAGTGCTCATTTAAATGGTGTTTAATTTATTTTAACAAGATGTTTTTTATTTATTTTGCCATTTGATAGAATGTTAAGAAGCCGACAGTCAAGCCAAAATCAATAAACAAAATGTTGTTAGCTGCAAGTGCCAAAGCAAAGAAACCAAAGGTAAACAACTTGCCTTTGTTGTCAACAACAACAACTACATTTTTTTATTATTTGTTGGAACACATGAATTAAAACATTTTTTGTTTATTGTGATGGATCTTGTTTGTAGAATGAAGTTACGTCTATTGGTGAAGATGACTTGTTAAATGATCTTCTGAAGGAAGTTGAGGTATGTGCAAAACTGGGGTTATAAATCTTTTATCAAGCCCCCAAGGGATCTCTGATAGGGAGATAAGGTATTTTTTTCATATATTTTTTGAGAAATTTATATAGGGGGGGGCTCACTTGCGATGGGGCATCTTTTGTTGGAAAAGTGAAAATTTTGTTCTATAAAGCTAAACTAATTCAGGTCAGAAATTGTTTAATTTTTTTGTGTTCCCATCTTATTTTACTGCTTCCCCAAATGCGATTGTTAAGAAGTTCAAACAAGGAACATCGAAAGTTAAAAGTTTTAGTACCTAGAGTGGGTGGGAAGGAAAAAAAAAAGTCGTGGGGAAAAGTACATTTATTAATTAAATTACTTTACACTGTTGTTTATAATTTTTTATTTCATTTTATTTTTCTTTTCAATAATAAAGCAACCAAAACCAGCTCCCGTGAAATTGTCTAAGGGCAAGACTCCAGTTTTGAGGTATAATAATTGCTTTATAAGGGCAATCAATGTGTAATTTCTCATTACCTCTTTAAATAATACAATAGAACTAATATTAAACAAAGGAATTAAAGATGAATTCCAGACCGTACTGCGCAATCTCGGCTGCAATGTTTATGTGAGCCCACACGAAGGAATGTTTACAAGCAAAACTAAAAATTCCGCGACAAACTTACCTTTTTCTTCATTATTAACACCAGATATCCTTGCAGAACAAATAATAATGAGTAGAAGAACCTTGACGCTATTTCAAACCGACGTTTCAGCTCATCGGGAATTATTGAACGAAACGAACTGTAATGGCGGACTAAAAAACTTCATGTATGCTGTCACCGAAGTGTAACGTTTCAACGAATTCAAAACAAAAACGAAAACAAACCCCGAGTCTGCACAGTACGGACTGGAAATCAGCTTTAATCAGTAAGAGGAAGGAATATTTTGTGTTTGTGAGCGAAAGAGTGAGTGAATTAACACTGTGATTGGTTAATTTTGTTCAGGGTGCCCCGGTTTGAGTAGTCGCACTGTAAAGCGACTAAAATTACTAACATATGTACGAATTAAAAAAAAGCCCATAGAAGAAGGGTTTACATTGACTAATGATGCTCAGACACTGTTTTTTCTAATATTCTAATATTCCCAGAACCCCAACAGCTTCTTCAAGTCGTCACATGCCAAGACGCCTCCAGGTAGGTCATTTGCATATTTATTTCCTGCTATACTCAGGACTTAACCAATGCAATTTATTTTACTTTAACATTATTAGCGGACAGTCATCGCCAGCTTTGAGATGTTGCTTTACTAACTCCTGCTGTTCTCAAATTTTTATGCACACCTGTCAGAAGGTGTCAGTAATATCAATTTCTGCAATATCACTTTTGCATGGAGTACAATACAATACAATACAAATTTTATTGTCAACTCCCCATGGGGGCTTTTCAGAGACAATGAAATAAATAAATAAAAATACAATATAAATAAAATAAATAGTCTATATAAAATTATTGATAAAGCTATTTACAATGATAGAATAAAAATCTTAAAAATGCTAAAAATTGTCTTTAAAAGTAATTGCTAAAAACTAATCGCTAAAAAGTTTATGACATTAATCTGGTATCAGTTCTCGCAAGGTTTCATGTGAAAGGTTTGCTGAACAAACAACTGGAACAATGCCACTACCCCCAAAGACAATAACTAGAAGACCAGTAGTATAATTGTGTTGTTCCAGAAAATATCCATACCCCTCCCACAGAAGGAAATTCCAGTGAAGCCACATGCATACCTTTAAGAATTTTGGCTTTCGAGACCTCCCGCCCCCTTGGAATTTCCAGTGACCTTCCATGGGGTGGGTATGGATATTTTCTGGAACTACATATTACAAGCTTATAAAAGCTGCTACGCCGCCGCTTGCATGACCTGGAATTAATTTTGTTATCAAAATTGACAGGAATCGTCTGGCCCAAGACAGAACATTTTCAAAGTTGAACCCAGATCTCCACCTAAATCCAGTTACTCCACAAGTCTGTCTGCAAAGAGAAAGACTGTTGTCAAAACTGAGCCATCAGAAACAAGGGAGGGGAGGTACAGTGGCATGGTAGGCGATCCTGACGGGTTAGGACATGAGGAAGACTATGGAGCAGGGATGGATATGGATTCAGGAATGGATGGTAATGATAAGAAAATTATTATAATTTCACTAAATATTCTAAGTGGTTACTCAAGAGGTTACGGGGCTCAAGACTAGCTTTTTTAGGCCACTAGCCCAGTGGCTTCTGACAGCTTTGATTCTACTAGCTAAAACAGGTTTTTACTAGCCAGAAAGGTCAGACTTTACTAGAATGATTCATCCGATCTAAGTTATAAAACACTAAATTTTCGGTGGCCTCTGTCCACCTTCATCAGAGTAAAATTATTTCGTTAAAACATTAGCACGCGCTAGGCATGTTTGAAAATGCCATCCAATCCTTAATTTCGTTACAATGGAGTGTAAACACGCGGAAGGGGTTGTCTTTCTTTATCTGCGTTGGAATCCACCGTAGAGTACCACGACTCAAGAGCAGTTTCTGTCATTCTCACCTTAATCATGGAAAATGCCTAAAAAAATGTTATTCGATCACTGTGCAGTTCCAGAAAATATCCATGCCTACCCCATGGAAGATCATTGGAAATTCTGAGTGAGTGGGGGGTATATATTAACTATTAACTGTAATAAAATGTCGTTGATTTTTTGTGAAATCTTTGCTAGATGATCCTGTTGCAGTTGACATGGCAGAACAGGATACAGGATGTGATGATTTTGGCGATGACGATGATCTTGGTGATGCAGAAGCAATTCAGGCATTAACAAATGCCGAGAATAGTCGTGATGAGAAACCTCATGTCCAAGTTAAGGTATTATTACAGCAAATGTGATCAGCATTTAACTTTTTGCAAGAATATCAAGCTGTAATAATCAAAATTACACATTTATACTTTGCTGTCATAGGTCGAGGCAAAGGAGAAGCAGACTGACAGAAAATGTGCTTTTTCAAGAAAGTAAGCACATGTTAAATAAATGTTATAACCTTCCACAGCTTTCATATAATTTCTCTTTATTTATATTCGGTAACCTCTGTGTATAGATGATTTTTAATTGAATTTTTTTTTTTTTTTTAGAACAACCGAAATTCCTGGTGACTCTGCCTGGGAAACAATCTTAGGAAATGAAGAATCTCAACAACAAGAGGTAACAAGATAGAAATATAAAATTAATATTGTTTATTTATAATTGTTAGATAAAAGCTATAGGGAATATTAAAATGTTTGTTTTGTTTTCATTTAAAAATGTTTATGTTGCCTTTTCTTTTAATTCTAAGGTTCTGACAGATGTGAATGTGGATTCCTCATCCCTCCCACTTCAGGAATTTGATGGTAAGTAGAGCTCCACAATTCATTTGAATGTTGTCTGGTCAGTTGGACCAATTTTTAGAGAGTGCCACACCCCAGATCCAGGGGTCTGAAACCTGGCAGGGGTCTCTGTGTTGTGTTCTTGAACTAAACACTTTTTACTCAAATTTTCTCTCAAGGTGATTCCACTAAAATAGAAGGAGTATTAAAAATTTTCTGAAACTTGGTCCAGGTTACAATTACCGGTATGTTATAAGCATTAAAAAAATGAAATAAAAATGGGGGTCACCGCGCTAGTTTTTGTGTAAAATGGATGGGCATTAATAGTAAATATACGACCCGCGAGGTAGATATTGGTAACCCTAGTAATTCGAATGGGAAACTGTTTCTAGAAAAAAATCATTTTTGCATTAAAGTATTAGTCTATTTCAACAAAATAGACTTTGATCTTATATTAAAAACTATTCTTATTGTACAGGAATTAAGATAACGAAAGAAATTAAAGATTTTGCTTTGTGCGCACGTTAACGGCACTACCTAAAAACATGTTTTTTACGGCATTAAAATTAAAATATCTCAATGTAGAATTTTAAACTTTTCTTTAAATCGTGTTATAATTGTAGACAACCGTATGACATTTAAATAAATGCATTAAAAAATGGGGGTCACCGTGCTCGTTTAAGAGAAAACGATCATTTATTTCCCTACCGAGCGTAGGCTGAAGGGAATCTCGTAGTGTTCTGTGTGTGTGCGCGCTCGTGCGCACGCTAAATGACGCGAAAACGTATGCGCAGCGAGGATGCACAATGCAATTCCGTGGAATCACCTTAATCAATCCAGGGGTACAAATGGGTATGGGTAAATTGTTGGTAACAACTCCCAATGTCAACCAAGTCCTGTAAAGAAGGGGTTTAGAACACAAACTGTCACACAAATCATGTGATTAACAATGGTGTTGTTTTGTCTTGACCATTTCAGGAGAAAAAGTCCTCAAGTTTTACTGGTTTGATGCTTATGAAGATAGATTCAAACAACCAGGTACATATCAAATTATTATTTTAACACAGATATTTCTGTTTAGTGATATCCTCCGGGGGGGGGGGGCACCTGGTATATTTTTGGGTGGGGGTGTGCCGCTGGGAATTTGAAGCCCTTACCCTATACCAGACCATGTTCAGTTGATTTTTTCAACCCAAACTAGACACTGAAAATCCCTACCCTATCCCAGACTTGCATTTTGTAAGAACTGTATCATTATCAGTGTTTTAATGGAAAACCATCTGTGAACAACGATGCCGCGATGATTTTATTTACGTTTAGGAAAGCCTCTTTCTCTTCCGAGTTTCTGGACTATATTCGTCATACCGTCGATCGGTTTCCCGGCAAATGCTACCCTTTTCTAGACCAAAACTCTCTGATTTCTTTACCCTATCCCAGACTAAACTGCTTGAAAACCATACCCTTCACAGCGGCACCTACCTATATAGCTCATGTATGGGAGTGCCCCCGCCCCCCAGGGTGATATCTGATTGGCAGGGCTCAAAAGTGCCATCTGGTGCACCAGGTCAAGTAAATAATTTTTCCAGCTGGACAAGTTACTTTCTATTAATACTTCCCAGAGGGCAAGGGCCCTGAGGTAAGTCATCTGCCAAATAAATCATAAAAATTGTAAACTAAGAAAGTGATAAATGATCATCGCAGTGAATTTCCAATTTAAGCAATTGGAATAAAGAAGCCTGAAAAAAATTCAGGGCTTCAACGGGATTCGAACCCGTGACCTCCGCGATACCGGTGTGATGCTCTACCAACTGAGCTATTGAAGCCACACATTGGGAGCGAGGTCAATTGTGAGTTCATATTTTACCCGTGAAAGGAGTGAATCATTTCATATACATTACATCAGTGTAAACTAAGACAAGCATGTATTTACTCTTAGCAAGCGAAATTTAATTGAAGAGTTGCATGATATGGTAGGCCATGGCCTCCAGATCAAGTAATCCAGGTTTGAGTCCTGGCCGGGGTCACTGCATTGAGTTTGTGGGCAACATGTTAACTCTCATATTGCCTCAGGGGGGTACTTGCAGTATACATGATGGGGAGGTCCAACGTATTTTTTTTGGTTGAAAATTTACACCCTCGGTATTTTTTTGGGTCAAAAGATCTGTCATGTATTTTTTTAGGACTTAAAGTCTGTTTGATTGAATAAATCAGTATCGAGGTACTAGGTTTTGTATTTTTGGGGGTAGAAAATTTTGTTGCCAGGTATTTTTTGGGGTGTAAAATTTCAGGCTCATGTATTTTTTTGGGTTCGCAATATGAAGCTCCGTCGGACCCCCCCCCCCCCCCCCCACCCCGTCAGGAATACTGCAAGTACCCGCCTCTGGGCTCTCTTCAATAACTATTTTTATCAATTAAGGCAAAAAATACATTTTTTGTGTAACTGGGGATTTGAACTTAGTCCCAGGGGCATTTGCTTACAGGATGCAACATCACTAGATGTAATGTAAGTTCATCAAGCTTTCATTCATTCTTTCAGGTACTGTTTACCTGTTTGGAAAAGTGTGGATTGAATCTGCCAAAGCATTTGTCAGGTAAAAACATTATACAACCCTCCAAGTTTACTTTTTTCCTTAGTGGCCATTTGGCCACCAACTACTCAAGTTTAGGTCGCCAGTGAAAAATTTTAGTCACCAAATTAAGCTGATGCTTTCAATCATTCCTCTCAATTTTAGTCGCCAGGCTGACGACCTTGGTTCAAATTAAGTCGCCAGCTCCAAAATTTTAGTCGCCATGGCAACTAAAATGGTCTTAACTTGGAGGGTTGTTATATACTAGTGGTAACCACAGGTTAGAAAGTGTGGGCCTTGATGCAGTTAAGAGAAGGTACTGGGAGGGAAGTGTTTTTAAATCACTGGACAAAAGAAAATTATTCCGAGTAAGGTCGAGTAACGCGTCACGCTTAAGTCACGAATGTTTTTTATCGTTTCCTATTGCTGCGAACCAATCAGAGTTGTTTTTTTGATTGACAGTTTTGCGAAGTGTAGTCGAGAACGCGGTGTGAATTGAGATGTGATTTTCCTCCGTCGGCAAACTCGCTTTGTTGTCAGTGTTATAAGGAATTTCTCGAGAATACCCGTTGTTGGAATCATTCGCTTTGCCGTAGTTTATCTGTGATACAATCACAGCAGATTTTCTCAAAAGCAACACCTCTAAAACAACGTCTGCAAAACGTAATGGTTGCAAGACACAAGCCTCGATCTAATGTGACAAACTGTTGATTTTTCGCATTCTTATCGCTTTTGGAGACAAGATTTTTCTCTTCCGGTGTTACGACAAACTGTCGTGATTGACACATTTTTTGCATTCCGATCGTTCTTAGTGGGAGAAAAAAATTTTCAACTTCCGGTTTGCAGATAGCCTTTATAAACGTGGCGCGCAAGCGTAATACGCAATCCGCCAGTCACTGACAAGATTAGGGTTGCGGGCCTCTCTTGGGCCCGCAAAAATATTTTCTTAGACTGCATATCTCTAAAAAAAGCTGGAAGTGAAAGGGATAAAAGTAATATTAATATCTTTTGGTTTGCAAAAATCTTCTTCTTCTTCCACGTAACCCACCTACTTCAATAGTGAAGATTCTCGTGAGTATTAAAATAAAAAAAAGAAAGGCTTAAATGCTATGAATAAAAATAGATACAAAAAAAAAAAAAGAAAAGTCAAAGTCAGCATCGTCTGCTTAGCGCTTGGTCAGACGCAGGCATTTCTTAAAGGCCGTCAAGTTTGGTGAATTAACAAGGTTATAAGATTTAAACATTATTTTATTGCTAAAAGCATTTTTTTAAATATTGTTTATTTTTCAGTTGTTCTGTGGCAGTCAAGAACATAGAGAGACAAATATTTATTCTTCCAAGGGAAAAGGTAACTGAAGATGCTTCCTGTTATTCTTTACACTCGTCTTTATTTTGTAGCTTGATATGATGAAACAAAACCCTGTTGCTAACAAAATTGTTATTTTGAGCCTCATTACCCCAAGCATGCATTTTTCTCAGGGGGGTGGGGGAGAGGTAGAGGAGGTTAATCAATGTCATACATAAAAATTCATTCCAAGCATTCACCTGATTTCTCAGTATTTTTGGCTACCGGGTATTTATTTTTACTTATTTTCTTAACAAATCAGAAACGAGATGTTGATGGTTCTGAGACTAATGAACCTGTTGGATTTATTGACGTTTATCAGGTGAATTATTTATATTTTATATAATGTAATTATTTATCAGTTGTAAATACCTTGTGATATCAGTATTACTTCTACTATCATTTCCTTTCAATATAATCAATCTGTAGTGTCTTCAAAGCTGAAGGGAAAACAAAATTTTTAACTCTTGTACTTTTTTCCTCTCATAGGAATTCAATGAAAAGATTGCAACAAAACACAAAATAATGAAGTTCATCTCCAGGGTAACACTTTAAAATTACTGTTGACTTTGTACATAACATAAGTCAACTTGAGTTCTTCAGTAACAACTGTACAATAGGGTTCACTGGTTACATTTTGATTTGATCAAAGTAGTTATTTATTAGTACGATCGATTGTGCAATCAGCTCGCTAGTCTCCTGTTTCATTTCCTCGTACGGTTCGCCATCAACTGATGACTACATACTACATACTAGTTATGCAACGCTTTCGAGTGGTATACTATGGAATATCCCACGAGTCACTTGTATTTTCTCGGTATACACTCGAGCCTTTAGGCGAGTGTGTATACGAAGAAAATACAAGTGACAAGTGGGATATTCCATAGTATACCACGAGAAAGTGTTGTGTAACTATTTTATACCATGCCATAGAAAATACGCTCACTAAATTTCATCGAGAATAAGATCGCAGCGCACGATGGGAAGGTTGGGTTGAATACCATCGAATATACAACGGCTTTCCTGTATTCTGATTGGCTGTATTTTCTATGGCATGGTATAAATAGCAGTACTCCATTGGGAAATTATTTCGACTGATACAGGCCAACATTATTAAATTTTTTTCAAGCAATGATTATCTGGACATTTTAAAGCAAGTTGTAAGTGTTTCTAACAACATAATTATCTTATTGTTTAAATTTAGAAAGTTCAAAAGGCTTATGCTTTTGAGATCCAAGATGTTCCTGTCACGTCAGAGTACCTGGAGGTCAGATATTCAGTAAGTCACAAAATTTTTGTGTGAATATTATTGATACTATAGGTAATGAACGTTTATTCGTTTGTCTCACGATAGAATCGCTTTGAGATGTTGATCGCGACGTTTCGACTGCAATACTGCTAGTCTTCATCAGGCGATGAGGTCGATTGTTTACGCGTCGCTATTTATGCACGTTGATTCGCTGTCATTGGTGCATTTCGATCCTCATTATTATTCCGACTAACAGATGGTGTTCCCTCATAGGTCCGCTTTGTAGTTGAAACGTCGCGTTCATTACCTATCTTACACCACGATGAACAATATTCACATCTTTAATGACATATTGATACTATGTTTGTAAATTTCTGCCGTGAGTGGAAATCCAATCAATCCGCTAGTCACCAGGGTTTTTGTTGATTTTTTAAGTACCGGTAGCTCCTTTGAAAGTAGACAGTTTTGGGATCAGAGGGCCCATTTGATGGGCTTATAGCTTGTAACTTCTGGGTGTCTAGGGCATTCTCCTCTGGGGAAATTTTTGACAATGGAATGCTGGAAAATGTATTTCCTGCCATTTTCGTCCACCAGTCTTAGATGACGACTGAAGTAGCTGCCAAGCTTTGCAGGATAACCAGTAAAGTTTCGCCGGTTGCCATCTTGAGTCACGATCAGGTGTTCAGTAATCAACTTATATTGTGGGACTAAAACTCTCAGCCCTTAGGAAACTGTCTCATGCCATTATTGTCATCCGTTAACAGGCTGATTGTCCTCAGTTACCATCTGACCTGTCTGGAGAAACCTTCAGACATGTGTTTGGAACCAACACCTCCAGGTAATGATCTCTTGATTTGAAAGAACACAGTTGCTTATTAAAATAAAAGGAATATTGAATAAGTCTGTTTTTGTTGCAGTCTTGAGCTTCTTCTCCTGAGTCGGAAAATGAAAGGTCCTTGTTGGCTCAACATCAAGTTGCCTCGTAAGTGTCATTCAAAGCAAATCTTAAAAATATGAATGGATCGCACGCCTCGCTGCCTTGCGCTTTGTGTTGACCCTGCTCTAAGGATGTATTTCAATTTTGATTTTTTTTTTCAGAACTTCCCCAACAACAAGTCAGTTGGTGTAAAGTAGAGGTAGGAATTCATTTCTTTTCTCTTATTCTATTTGTAAAGCAAGCAACACTGCTGTTTGTCAGTGCTAATTTTTTTATGTGTGTCAAAACTTTTCTTGTAGGCTATAGTCTCAAAGCCTGATCTCCTTGAAGTAGCGAGTGAACAAGACCCTCCACCACCCATGGTAAGTGCAGTTATCATTTTAATTCCTCCATCAATTTACATTTTATTACCTATGGGTGTAGACAAGCCCTGTAAGAGTTACAAATGTTAATGCTTTGCCTAAGAACACAAAAACATTGCTGACCGCCAGAATTCAAGCTGTATGCCATTACCATTAAGACTATTGTACAAAAAGTGTGCTGGACTCTGGATCGAGTGGTCTGGGTTCAACACTGTATTCTCACAGTGCCTCCCTCCACCCAGGTGTATAAATGGGTATCAGCAAATTTAATGCTTGATTTAACCCTGCGATGGACCAGCATCCCATCCAGGGAGGAGTAGAAATATTTATACTTTATTACGTTCCACTTGTTAGTCAGTGTTTATGTTTTATCTTTCTTTAGGTTGTTATGAGCCTCAGTTTTAGGACGATGTTGAACACCAAAACTCACACCCATGAGGTAAATATCTATGTTCCTACCACAGGCAGCCAAGTCTTTGGAAGTCTGGTTACCCTGTGAGGCAACCATTTCATGTGCAGTCATTCAATCCCTGTGTGTTGCATGTGCACAATAATCCTTTAACCTGCATTTGGGGGAAGATTTTCCACTTAAGAGTGGAAAGGTACATCAAATGTTATGTTTACTTTCTTATTCAGGGAATTCTTACTCTGTCATTTTTGGTGTTTCAGATCTTGGCTGTGTCAGCTTTGGTTCATCATGAGGTGTCATTAGACAAAGCTGCACCAAAACAGAAGTTTCAATATCATTTCTGTGGTAAGTTTAATTCCTAAACCAGTACTAAACCATATATGGTGTAGGTTTTTATCGGTTTAGGCAAATAATGTTAAGCAAAGTATATCTTGTTCCTTTAGCTCTTTCAGTTCAAAACTTAAACTTAATTCACGTGCCCCAATACTCTAGGGCACGGCATTCGTGGAAAGCAGCTCTTTCTATTTGTACATATATTTTTATATTT
This sequence comes from Oculina patagonica, assembly GCF_052425735.1. NCBI lineage: Eukaryota > Metazoa > Cnidaria > Anthozoa > Scleractinia > Oculinidae > Oculina > Oculina patagonica. The sequence goes on along the minus strand of NC_135765.1, from coordinate 32,422,055 downwards.
CCCCTCTTTCTTGTATATATATTTTAAAAAACTCATTAATAATTCATAAAGAGAATACAAAAGAAATTAATGTTTAATGAGTGTCTTTATATCTGATAAAGGCACGGCTAAACTTTACGTCCAATTTTCCAGGGCAATATAACCCCAAATCTAAATATTAGTGGAAAAATGAGTTGATCTACATCAGAAGATTTTTAAGCCGTTCAATAAATTCGCAGTTCGTGTTTTATCAAGTCTAAAACACTCGGCTGCGCCTCGTGTTTTAAACTTGATAAAACACTGCTGCTCATTAATTAAACATTACATAATTAGATTGTTGTAATGTAAGCTGACGAATTTGACCGTGTTTTAAATAAAGATTATCCATCCCAATTGCTGTAATTTCTTTTAATACTTGTTTTGAAAAATTGGTGGTACATTAAAACAATATCCTTTTAGTTAGTGAATTTCTTTATTCTTATCATCTGTCCAGTGGCAGAACCAGACCTTCAGGTAAGTGAGACGCCCGATCATCACGACCCCAAAATAAGCGAAAAGATGCAAATCAAATTTCTGTTTCTGTTGCAGCTGTAAGCAAACCAAATGATCAAATGTACCCTTATGACTTCAAAGATGCTGTCAGGAAAAAGGTAATGAATTATAATACATTATGCATACATGCGCAATAAGGTGATAAATTATACTACATTATGCAAACATATTAGAACAGAATTGTGTGGACATTTTTGTACTCCAAACAGTAACCTCTAAAATTCCTTATTTATGTATTTTTAGCAAATTAAAATGGAGATTACTACATCAGAGAGAGCTCTTCTGGGATTGTTTATGGCCAAGATTCATAGGATTGACCCAGATGTCCTTGTGGTATGTTCATTCACGCCTTTCATTGCAATGCAGTGTTGTAGTAATTCACCTTCACCTATTCTTGTGCCTCGTGGCACATAGGGCCCTTATAGTTGTAGTAATTAATTGTGGTGTAATGTTAGTGTTCTGTCAGTTATCCATTCAGTGAAGCCAAAACTAAATTGGATATTTCCAAGTCGATTTCATCTCTACAATAACTGCAAGTCTCTTTTTGTGACCATGTAGTGGTATTGTGAAAAAAAAAAAAGATTCCTGACAAGGCAGGGATAAATTGTAGTATGATATAGTTTAATAATTCTAGTATGAGTCAGTTTCTGACCGAAATTTGACCTACAACCTTCCAGACAGGGTCAAATCCTGTTAGTAACTAGGAATGTTTTGAGTGGAAACATCTTGTGTTGTGATATTACATGAAATAACCTCTTCACTGCTCCAATTCGATGTGTTTTAGGGACATGACATCTATGGATTTGATCTTGATCTTCTGTTGCACAGGATAAATGCTTGTAAGGTTAGTACAGCAATTCTTATTAGTAATTCTTCTGACGCAGTACTTGACTGGCATTTTTACAGGATACATATTGGATAAGTAAATTTTTATTATAAAGCAAACAAGCGACAAGATAAAAGAAAATCATCAGCCAGTAGTTTAAATAATAAAATAATTGTATTTCAACCGAAATTATCCCTGAATGGAATAATGAGCTTGCGTCACTGATTTCTGTTTGTTTGTTGTTGTTTTTTTCTTCTTTAGATTCCTCACTGGTCTCGCCTTGGAAGGCTTAAAAGAACTATCATGCCAAAGTTGTCTGTGAGTTTTTTTATTGCCAATTATACACCGAAACATCTTACTGCATGAATTTAACCCTATAAGTGTCGCTATCCTGTACTTTGAACATTTAAATGTCTGTTTAAATGTAGCAACCAGTGTCTGATAGACTCCAGAACAATCATTTGCGTGAAGGAAGGCTGTGAGTTATTAATTAAAACTTTGCAAGCAGTTGTTGTGAGAACATTACGCCTTACAATTTGATACAGCTGTAGACACTGTGTTTTAAGTTGTACCATTTGTTTTATTTTAAGCCTAGGTCATGTTACTTTATGCATATTTTTATGTTTCTCGCAGAGCGGTGGTCCTGGTAAAGGCGGCAGTCTTCTCGATCGTTCCATCACTTGTGGACGAATGGTGTGTGATGTTAAAATCTCTTCCAAAGAACTTATCAGATGCAAGAGCTACGATTTGACAGGTTTGTATACATGAGCCTTAAAAAACCCTTAACAATGTCAGAGCGGATCCAAAAAATTCAGAAAGGTAGCCCGAAAACATTTCGGCGAGATAGCAACCTCGCCCCATACCCACAACACAACCTTGATTGCACAATACCTCTCGAAAGACGGTTGGTTACAATTCTTTTTAAACAAATCAAAGGAAAAGAGGGGGCCGCGGCCTCCACGGCCCTCAGCTAAATCCGCCCATGATCGTTCATTGCCATACGATGAGTTTCCAAGTTTTTTTTTTTTAGCGTTATCATGGGCTGTTCTTCAGTCTAGAAGAGAAGAGATTGATCAAGATGAAATACCCAACAAGTTTAAGTAAGTATTCGACAAACATTAAACTTTTTTCTGAAACTGTGTGAATGCTATAAATTGTCATATCGACGTTGTCCCATTTGTTTGTCGAGAATCGGCAATGATTTTTTCAATTTTGGACGCCTGAAGTTTATCTTATTCAATTTATCCTGTACATAGTAGATTTTCATTGGTAAATTTATTAATATTTGTTGGTAATAACATTTTGCTTGTTTGTTTTTTTAGTTCCTCGCGTGAATTACTTCACATGTTTGAGTTGACTTCCGTGAGTGGAGCCTTCTTTAATTTGTAACAAATTCATTTTTAATCACGACCTTTAGTCCAGTTTTTACCACAGAAGAATTATTCTTTTGAAACGGATAATTTTTTCTCTAGGTGTATTATCAATTGCTTGCTAATGTCTTCTTTTTTCAGATGGACGCTTTACTGGCCTTGCGGATCATGTATGATCTAAACGTATGTATTTTTCCCTTACTTACAGTATAAATCGTCAGGTTGCTGTACAATTTTTATAGCAACCCGCCTCATGAAACATGACGAAAGTCAATGCCATTTCTTTAGTTTTTAAGATCTTTCTATTAGTTTCCAGACTTGTTAGACAATTAAAAGCCGTGATAGTAATACTTTGACTTCGCGGCTTCCTAGACTAACTTGGTTTGTAATAACTAAACAGTGAGGAAATCATGGCTAAAAAAGTTACCAAAATTGAACAGAGCGGTGTTTACTTGAGTGTAGAAAGTAATTCGCGTTTGCTTTGGTTTTGCATTACTGCGCTTAGTGATTGGTTTAAAAATCTCGTGCCACTTTCTCAGCCAACCAGAACTAAAACCAGAACAATCATGTCTCGCTCGCGCACGATTTCCCGCGATCCATGCCGGCTTCATGAATTTGCTTCGAGTTTTGATTGGTTCACTGGATTGTCAATGTCCTTTGTGATTGACCAGAGTAATTACAGCTATTTACTTTGCTTTTGGTTTTCGGCACTCAGTTGAAAACTGCTCTAAACTTACAACGTTACGGCGCATGTGACTAGCTGCGCTATGCTCGCTTTTGAACAACGTACAATTTTGCTTGAAGAGTTTCCGCCATCAAGCGAAATTTGCGCAGTAGTTTGATTTTCTTTTTAACTTCTGGTTTCTAGGTTTTGCCGCTGGCTTTGCAGATAACAACTATTGCTGGGAATGTTATGGTAAGTTGATTTTAATATCCCGTCCTGCTCTCTTAAATTTTTCACGTTTGAAAAAAAAAAAACATCAATGAACCAAGAGCGATTGTACTGCTCATCATATCTAAGCATTTTTTGCGCGTAACTCTTTCCGCGCAACACACCATTCGTATTAGCGTAAAAGTAACTTTTACCAAAGTTCACGTAACTACAATTAACGTTGCACAGGACTCTTAATCGCTATTTTTGAAAAATAATGCTTCGGTCGCACGCGCTGCTTAAAATCGAGGTTTGTATACATAGAAACGTGATTATGATGTCACAGGACTTTCATTCAAGTTTTTCTCGCGTCTGTATTCAACGGACTCGTGTAGAAAGTTACATTTAATTGAATTCAAACACTTGCGACTTTTCTTATCTCACCTTTGTGTTTAAACCCATTCATGTAAACGCCAGCGCCCTGATTTTTCTAAATTTGTTTTTTCTTTATTTTGTTTTCAGGCCCGAACTCTCCTTGGTGGCCGATCGGAAAGGAATGAATTTCTTTTGCTTCACGCCTTCAACGAAAAGTAAGATTTTTATGCGCGTCTTGTGCACAAATATTTAGACATTTTTCTCGATTGTTCTTGTTAAAATATTGTATGCCTTTTCAAAATGAGCAAATTGGCGCGGATAACTTTGTCTTTTTCCAGCTCTAGAGTTCTTTCGTTGTGTTGCCTGCATTCAGAACAGCAAATGTTAAAAGCTTGAAAATTTTGAACGGCTTTTTTTTAATTTTGTTTGACAGGAATTTTATCTGCCCCGATAAAAGTTATGGCAAGAAACAAGTGGTAAGAATTTTGTTTTTATTTACTCTACTTGTTTTGGCTTTCCTTACTTTTAAGGGACTCGCGCTATATAGGTAAAACAACTGTCTTAATGCTCGCGCAAAATGGCGTCAACAAATGGCGAATTTATTAAGAAGGTAGTCACGTATTTTGCGCGAGCATTTAGACAGTTGTTTTCTTTATATAGCGCGAGTCCCTTAAAAGTAAGGAAAGCCCTTGTTTTGCCCTTCACCTTTCTTATTTTTACGCGTGCTTAAAGCGGCCACTGTTAAAAGTCAATCGACCTACCACCCTCTCAGAACTAGAAATTAATTACCTTATTATAGGAATTAAACGCTCCATGAAATTAACGCAAATTCTCGAATTTCGCATAATTTTTTGTGAGCGTTTAATTTCCGTGAAATTTATTTAAGTTGAGCGTTAATTTCCAAGACCTTAATTTCATTCCAATTACTGGATACTATCCGAACACATAGAAACTAGGAAACAAAAAACCTTCTCTTTTCTGTACACTACTTTTCAGTCTTTTACACTGTTAAAGCCTTAAAGATATCATTTTATGTCATCTGCAATATTTTCAGTTTATTCTTCCTTTCAGAATAGAGGTACAACAGCCAAAATATCTTTAAAGAAATCAAAAATTGCGTCAATTTTCTCCGTTTTGAATGTTTTCCCCGTCCTTTGCGTTAATTTCCTTTATTCAAAAGAAATTTTCCCAGTAATTCGCGTTAGTTTTTTAAAGTCGCGTTAATTTCAAAGACCTTAATTTACGGGAGCGTTTATTTCCTCTAATAAGGTATTCCCCGTTTTTTTGAATGATTTGTTATTGGTCTTCAACTTTGTCAAGTCATGTACTTCTATTTCTAGCAGTTATTGTCGGCATACACTTAAACAATGTTACAGAACGTTGAGAGTGAGAAGCTGCATGCATTATTTGTTTAACTTTTCAGTGTCATCTTTCTGTATTGCTCTGAAATAATAAAAGGGGAATTTTAAATTATCTTGTAAACATGTTTTCAAGGGGCTTAGCAACGTCTCTAACGAAAATCCCGCAGTCCGTAGAGACGGTTTTACGACCTAAACTTGTACTTATTATCAAATTACGTTTTCTTTAGGCTGCAGAGGTTGAGAATGATGACGAAGACCAACCCAAAAGTTCAAAGAAAGGAAGAAGAAAACCAGCTTATGCTGGGGGACTGGTACTGGAACCGAAAAAAGGTATCTGCTGGACTTGAGTCGGAGTCGGAGTCGCAATAAATCAGATCTACGATCTAGTGAAAATCAAACCGACCGTTTCGTAAGCAGAGTTTCCGATTCCGCTTCGCTTATGATCCAGTGAAAACTAAATTGTCGGAGTCGCAAGCAGAAAGAAAGCACTCGAAGGCTGTGACAACTAGCATTGTGATTGGTTTGTTCTTCCGCTTCTGCTTTCGACTCTGTCAATCAAGTTTTCACTGGATCATAAGCGACGAGTCATAAGTGAAATCGGAAGAAAATTGAAACGTTCTGATTCTTCCGACTCCAATTCCGTCGAGCTTACGACTCAGCCTACGACTCCGATTTTCACTAGGTATAAGCGCTCTTAAAGGAATTGCGTTACGTATTTTAGCCAAATTTAGGCATCGGAAATGACCATCAAATGCGGTAAAAAGTTAAAAAAAAAACTCTGAAAACAGAGAAGGAACATTTCAATAACACAGTAAATACAAAAGAAGGTACGGATGGCCAAAAGTGACGAAGATTGAAACGGATTGCAATATGGGTATTTGAAATATTGTTGGGCTGAACAGTTTTCAAAGGTAATCTCGTTTGCGTGTAGCTTTAAATTATAAAGCTCGGGAGACACATTTGGTTGCAATGAAGTTATGGTTTTGTCATTTGGAACCATAGAAGTAATTTCTTTGCAAACATTAAGTTTCGTAACAAGTACTTTGGCAAAAAATTAAATAAACTTAACTCAGCCGTGACACAGTCCCTTTAAGCCTTCGATTACGACTCGGAATACGACGCTGTCACTAGTGAAAACCAGCATTAAGAGATGTTTGTGGCTTACGGCCCTTATTTTTTCGTTGACTAAGTACAACGAAAAAGCGCACCAGTCACTCTTTCGTACAGTTTGATGCGGTTTTAAAGCTTCTTTTCTTTTCCAGGTTTCTACGACAAACACATTCTGTTGCTGGATTTCAACAGTTTGTACCCGTCAATCATTCAGGAATACAACATTTGTTTCACAACAATCAGCAGAACAAGCTTCCCAACTACCGGAGTGAGTGTCCTTAAGATCCAGTAATACGGCCAACATTCTCTTTCAACTCGTCTTGCAACATTGTTGAGTTACAAGTTGTAAAGTGTTTGCGCTTATTACCACCAGTGTTGCAAACTACGGCAACATGTTGCACAAAGTTGGACGCATGTTTACTGACACGGGTGGTAATACGCGCAAACACTTTACAACTTGCAATGCAACAATGTTGCGAGACAAGTTGACCGAAATTGTGATCAAAACTGATTTCTCCTTGTAAAATTCATACGTGATGCGAATATTGAAAATCATTAAGTAGGGGATGTTGTCTTAATGAACGAGCAAATTCTCATTACTGACATTAAAAGAAATGTATTAGAATTAGTTAGGAATTAGTTTTTCGGATGACGTCACAGCGGCCATATTGGTGTTTTCAGACAATGAAATTTCCCGCGTTTGAGAAATCGAAGCCTGCGAGCAAGCTCTTGTATAAAAATTCCGGTTCCTTAGAAACACCAACAGCAGGGTTGCTACGGTCCGGGAAAAGTCAGGGAAAAAAATTTCCTGGTCAGGGAATTTTGCAAAGCCGGTCTGGGAAAATCTTAGTTATTGTCAAAGTCTGAAAAGTCGGGGAATTTTGGCTGAAAAAGAAAACAAAATGGAATTGTTGGTGAAGTCACATGCCACGCATTCGAAATCACCCGTTGGGCTTATTATTTAACTGATGAAGGCTTAAGAACTAGCCGAAACGTCTTTGAAAGTAACATCAAAAAACAGTCAGCGTCAAAACTACAAACAAACTATGTCATCACCTGACTACAATTACACAATTTTTAAACGGGCTTATTAGGGGTTGGCCTCATTTATTAATTCACCTAATTCAAGGTCAGTGAAAATTGTTTTGAGGTCAGTGAAAAGTCAGGGAATTTTTGGGGTTTAAATGAGTGGCAACCCTGAACAGGGGCTCCATGAAAACGAAGTCAGACAATTTGTTGTAAGAAATACCGCGTCATTTAGAAACTTAAATAAATGTGGCGTTGAAATTGTTCGTTGTTACTTTCTTCAGCAGCCGGCTGACGAGGAAGAAGTGGTCGAATTACCCGATCCTGACTTGGAGCCTGGCATATTACCGACTGAGATCAGAAAACTGGTGGAACGAAGAAAACAGGTTTGTTCCTGTTTGACGTGTTCTCTTCAAACTTGACTGATCAGAAAAAAATGTAATTTCGTAGGCGGTTGTTCCGAGGCTGATAAAAGTGAATGTGGGATTGGAAGCAAACCAGCTTTTATTAGTCTGTTGAAATTTCATGTTCTAGTTTGAAAGTAGTCATACGGTAGTAGTGTCCATACGGCTTACATGGTTTTTGTGGTTTTGCATCTCTATAATGCGGAAACAACTATTCTGAATGAAATTTTTGGATTTCGCCACTTTTTCGCCGCAAAATCGAGCTTTAAAGTTCTCGCTTCGGCCACGCTCAAAGAAGTTGACCGCGAGACAATACAAAAAAGAGTCTGGAAGGGCATAAATAGCTGTTTATTGTGAGCGGAAGTTTAAGTCAGTCGCTATTGGCAATTATCATGAAAGTAAGTTCATAAACGTTAATTTTGCCTTCTTCAAACTTTGCTTTATTAGGTGAAAGCTCTGATGAAGAATCATGGTCGAGACTCGGACCAGTATCTGCAGGTAAAAGAGGATTACTTATTTAAACTGGTTTTGATGGCGTTTACATTTGGTGAAATAACAGAAGATGGTAGACGATAACAGTGAAAGGCTAAACAAGCTTAGTTAACGAGGATACCGTAAAATTCCGGTTATAAGCCCCCCGCTTATAAGGCAAAGCCCTCTCGATTATAGGCACATTTACTTGGAAACAAAAAAAAATACATCCAATTATTAGCCCCCCTCTGCCAGATGACAGTACTAAACAAAGCTAAATGTTGCTTTATTATGCGTTTTTAACTGAAAAACGTATTTCGATCAACACTTCCGTGGCTCGCTTTGAAACGTTTTTTTTTATTCCGCTTATAAGCCCTCTCGGATATAAGCCCATCCGCTTATAAGCCCACACAAAAACCCTTACGAAGTGGTATAAGCCCAGGGCTTAATTAACTCGGAGTAGATATTTCCATTCTTTGAGGTCATAGAAAGGGCAAAGTTATGGCATTGATGTTTTTAGAGACCTTAAGAGGGGATGTCATGAAATTTCTTATCCTGTGAAAAATTATTTTCTAATCCTGTTTTGTTTCAGTATGATATCAGGCAGAAGGCCTTGAAGCTCACAGCAAACAGGTAAATTTTTTGCTTGATCACTAGCTTGATGTTTTAACAGAATAAAAAGGAAAATCGTGTTCCCTTTTTGTCTGTTCTCTTCCTTTCCTTCGCGTCTTGCAGATTTCAAACCTTTTCTAGTTGTTAAACTAAGTGATTTGAAGTGGCGGGCTTCCGCTGTTTTTGTTTCCAAGAAATGAAAATGGCTTCAATTTCATAGCTTGCATATAAATCAGGCGGTTTCGCGTGAATCGCGTTATTGTGGGAGCTATGCGTGAACAGCGCGTGACGTGACGAATATTTCCGCGCGTGACTTGGGCGTTGTTGATTACATATGTGATTTTTTATATGTTTTTTTTTTTTAATTCCAGTATGTACGGCTGTTTGGGATTCTCTCACTCACGTTTCTACGCCAAGCCACTTGCTGCTCTGGTAACAAGCAAAGGCCGAGAGGTAAGCTGGGACAGTTTGGACAGCGTGACGTAAAAATCACGTGTCACAACAGTGTTACTTTTACAAGCATCTGCTAGTTCTGCGAACGTTATGACGTCATAATGTTGCACAGCAACTTCTCGGCCGAAAATTGCGGGCTCAGACAAAATCCTACTTCGTTTCCAGGCCACCAGTCACTTCTCGTATATCCTCACTGAAATAAATACTCGATTACACTTCGGACACAGTCGATACAATTCGGACTCGTCGACTTTCATCGTGAAGGAAGCACAAATAATTTGCCTGACGATGGCGTGACACTCCGCGTGGCCTGGAGTCACGCTGTGTTGGTGATAGTTACAAACTCGCAAAACTGAAAGTTCCCGCTGTGCTTAGTGGGCGTAAAACAATTTTTATTCTCACAATCTAAAATTACTGAATAACAGCGTATCCGAAATGTTTCCAATGAGGATTCGTCCAAAATACAGTTTATATTTGTTTAAAAAAAGGTTGAAAAGTAATCTTTGACTGTTTTGATGTTATTTATGAAAAACCCATGGTGACAAATTTTGAATCGAATTTTCCGGCTGTGGTGTCATGATCCCGGCTGTGTGTCAAGCGAAGCGAGCAAATTGTTTATCATAATTTATTAATCAGTTTCGTATGGTCTTTTCTGGGAACCTCACAACAGGTGCTTTAAGTTCATTAACTAGATGCCCTGGTCAAAAACTAATTTCTAGCAAAAAATGTAGACCAACTACAGATCGAAAAATTACTGAAAGCAATTGTAGACCGCTGTTTTTGATTTTAGCCAATCCAAGTGACTGACGGACTTCGAGTAATAAAAAAAAGATACGCTTTAGCTTTACAAAGAAGTCCTTCATTTTTTTTAGCTAGGCGGCGCTTCTTTTTCATCAGATAATTTAGTGAATGTGTGTTTTAGTTTTTACTAGGAAACTTTAATGCGAATAGCAGAAGTGAAATGAATATATTTACATTACATACGCTACAATAAGCTAGGCATTTTTATTATATAGACCTAATCCATAAGTCTCTTTGCAAATATTGATCTACGTCTGTGGCTATTAATGATTTATCTATGTTTGTAATCTCTCTATTATCTTACGGGATCGTTCGAGCTGTTTTTCGGCTTAATACAACTATAAAGCACTTCAGAATGTTTTTAAGAATAAATAAACTTTCCTGTGTTAATCCCTACAATTGAAAAAGATTTCCTGTCTTACATGTTATTCGTTTGATAAATATTCCCACGTTCGTGGCGGAATTCTAAATAAAATCCGACTCGGTAAAAATCTGAATGAATTCGTCATAATCGACTCTTTCATCCCCCTTCGTGTCCGCCATTTTGATCATTAGATCAATATCTGACTCTGTGTGATCAATGTTTAGTCTTCGTAGAACTCTTTTGATGCCTTGAGCTTCGATGTAACCTTTCTTTTCCACATCGAATTCTTGAAAGACCCTTTTCAATCGACGTTCGCGATTTGTCTCGCGGAGAATTTGTTTTGAAAGCCGTTGGAAGTTTTCAAAAGAGACCATTGTGTTGGGCCGTTGATTCAGACCTGAAAAAATATCAGAGAAAGCCGGCTATGAAAGCAGCAAATAAATAACAAACTTTTACAGTTCACATTTTGGACGGTTGAAACGTCGTTCGTTCGCCAGAGGATTTTGAACAAAAACAGTAATCCATAATTATAATTCAAGTATTCTTTGTTCAGGATTAAACCCATGTCATCAATTATGTTCCCATATTTCCACGACCCACTAGAAAATAAGCTTGGAAAAAAAGGCTTGATCTACATATAATTTGCAAAACAACTTCTCTGCAACTTTATTCCAACAAACTTTCCAAGGTTATTGTCTTTCGGAGTTTTATGGAGTTATGCAAAATTAGCCAGCACGTTTTTCCCACATAAGTCAAGATTTGCTATAGATATTTTAAGCTTAAAGTTGAAGGAACTCGAAGGATGTCGAAGTTGCCGTAATTTTCACATGAATTTTTAATACCTGTGTTTCGAAGATATTCTTTCAATTCTTCATCGTTGATTTCTTCGCCAAGTTCCTTGAAGACATTAATGAGGTCTTTTACACTGATAAACCCATCCGTATCTTTGTCATATTTGCGAAAAATTGCCCTGAAGTTGACTTGCCTTTGGTTAGAAGTCTGAGCCATGTTGAAAAATCCCCCAAGTTGAATTAAATAGCTGGGAAATTTCGTTGGCACAACGTACAGTTGTCGCTCACATCGCAAACTTTCCTGACACTTTCATTCACAAGGCTGGTTTAGCCAGAAGACGAAGTTTTATGCTTTTAACGATGCGTACATTGTTTTGAAGGCAGAATCTATTGTTACACTGACAAAAGGCGTCCTGGTTCAACTTATTTACATGCCAGCCTATAAAAGAGGTTAATTACTCTAGCCTCAAAGGAGGGCCAAGTATGACGATTTTGCCTTTGATCATTAAGACTCTTTTGTTTAGGAACTCATAAAAATTAAATCATCGCTTAGAAACTGAAAAGCTGATGGCAAAATAAAGGATAATTAAGTGACACGCCGTCACGTAGGCAACGTCTTGGGAATGTTTTCAGGAGTAGTTAAGTTGGATTGAAAATAGGTACAATGTCAGATGCCAAGCTCATCGAATTGGAGCTGTTTGATCATTGTAATAATATGTGAATTGTAAGTTATATATTTTTTATTATGGCCTGTCCCGAATGTGTAGTTTTATAGCTCAGTTTGTAAAGCATTGCATTGGTAACTGAGTGACTATGACGTCAAAAACATTCAGGCCGTGAGTACAATTAATTTGCGGACTTTCCTAAAACTAACAGTATTTCTGACATAAAAAGCGGAACGACGACTTCGCTAAAATTTGAAGACACGAAATTGGACAGTTTGTCATTTGTCATGTTAAGACTAGACGAAAACTAGACGCAATCGATCAGCTAAAATTTCTGATCATTTGTTAGTTAAAAGTTGGACGTTTTTGTTTGTCAATTTAATAACTTTAACGAACTTTTGAGTGTTTTTTTTGTAGCCTTTAGCTAGGCAAGTGTGTTTTGGCGGGAAACAACTTTGGCTTTGCGGGCTGAAGGGACGCGGTTCATTTTGGCGGGAAACACTGTTGAATGCCCCACGTGACGTTCCGCCAAATACTCAACGGATTTCCAGCATTGTGATTGGATTAATCTCATTTGCATTGAACGCAGTTTGTGCGTTGTCCCACGTAATTAAATTATCTGCAAAAGTCGGCCATCAGTTGCGTCAAGACCACATAATGGAAAGTACACTGAAAATTCAAACCTGCAACTTCTAAATGCTTTTGTTACATCATACGAATTTCCCCGCCATCTTGTGATAGTGGCTAAACACAAAAAATATGACAGTGTCTGTTCGGAAACTTTAATGTAAGACATTTCCCTCGAGAATACAATTCTTGTTCTTGCTGAACAAGCTATCCCTCAAGCAAGTGCAAAAATGTCGTGTCTCCAATGTTCAAAAAGTGGTTCTACTCTTTGCATTGTTGCCATGTGATTCCTGATTTCTGTTACCGACTATTAAACATTTCTTGTAAAGTTCATTTTAAGAACCTGGTCTTTCATCAACACAATATGCCCAAGTTGATAATTTTGGTTCTTTTCATTAACCTTCTACTGGACACTGTACCGAAAGTGTAACGAGAAATTCTGTTGTTCGAATTAAACGATTAAACTAAACCAATCCATTCAAACGTTCATCATCTTCATAAAGTCATCCCATCCTACGAGCCCGTCGCCATCCGAGTCAGCGGCTTTTATCATAGCCTCGATCTCGTAATCTTTAAATTCTTGGCCGAGTAGTTTGAAGACTCGGTCGAGTTCGGAGACGCCAATAAAACCGCTACCATCTCTGTCAAAAACTTTGAACGATTCTAGTAAAATGTCTTCAGGATCACAGTCCTCCAAGTTTTTTGTCATCAATGCGAGGAACTCGGGGAAATCGATGGCGCCGTTACCGTCCGAATCTAAAAATTCAAACAAATAAATGTTAATTTTGTCCCAAAATACAGTGGAACCCCGATATAACGATCCTCGATATAACGATATTCCCGATATAACGATGAATATTCTATGTCCCGGCAAAAGTTACAGTAAAATGTATGGGACGGAACCTCGATGTAACGATCTTCGATTTAATGATATTCCCGATATAACGATGAGAATTTAGCGGACCGAACGTAAAATCCTCCCGATATAACGATATTATCAGTACACCGTCACATTTTATTTGCAAAACATCGAATTTAATACCATAACACTACGGTAATCGAGTCATCTCTAACTTTTCTAAAAACAACTTTGTACGATGATATACGAAAACGATACTGTGTTCTAAGCCTTCTTATCAAAATTAATCTCTTTATCCTCCTCTAATATGTAGTAAAAAATAGTTGTTAGGTTTACCCCGATATAACGATATTTTCGGTTATTTTACGGCCATATCGTTGTTTCGGGAGTTTCGATATAACGATTCTTCGATATAACGATATTATTTTACTGCTCCGTTGGCATATCGTTATATCAGGGTTCCACTGTATCATTAACTACTCTGTTGACCCCCCTCCCCCCTTCGCGCTTCTCTCTCGTTCCCAACTCTTACTCAGGCTTTACGATCTCGTTTCCAGCTCTACAATCCCTTTTAAAGCCTGTGGACTGGATCATGTTTCCACACATTCTCGTCCCCAAAGCCCTTTTCACTTCTCTTAGCCGGCAGGGCCTTGGCACGAGAAAACAAAGGGCTCTTGAGACAAAGGATTTCCAGTCCTAGATTCTGAGACTTTTTGTCTTCATGTATGCAGTCATGATGTTTCAATATAGTGTGTGGTAGAGTCAGTGTTTTTGTCTTCAGTTTCTCGTGCCAAGGCCCCGCCGGCTTAGAGAAGCGAAAAGGGATATGGGGACGAGAATCGATTGCACAGTAATTTCATTCCCACCTATTTGATTCATCATGTCCATGAGTTCTGCCTCTGTTATATTATACCCCAGTGAGGTGACCAACTTTTTCAGTTCTGTGGCCGTGATACACCCGTCGCCATTGTTGTCAAATACGTGAAATGCTTCCTTGATTTCACGAATTTGATCCGAAGTCAGTTTTGTGGATTTCAACATTTCCTCTTCGTGTTTAGACGTGGTTTGGACATTGTTGTTGTTTTGTTTGTGTGGTGAAAGCTTTTCTTTGTCAAGAGCCTTGTTCTCTTCTTCGTCGGCGAATACGTCTTCTTCGTCTGATATCGAAAACCGATCACTTCCCGATTCGTCTTCGCTTAAAGCCGAAGTTGACAGTCGGGCGTTCTTTGGTGATAACAGGCGGGTCGATGACTCACCATTGTCTGTTTTGAAGCTTGGAGTCTTTTCATCTGTGATCCCAGTAGAAGTTGAAGGTAGAGTTTTCTCTGGAATGAAAACAAATTGAGACTAAATTAAGGAAAACTGAAAAGAGCTAAACAAGCAGTTGTGTGCCTTTTTGTTTTGTTTCTTTGATCAAAGAGAGCGAGAAACACTACTGAACTTTCTAAAACATTATTTCTTGTAATGAATTTTATGAAAAGTCAAACAAGCCTTCCATTCTACATAAGGTCTTTTTAGACGGAATCCGCCAGGACTTCGAGTATTTATTGGACAAAATTATGTACCAAAATTATTTACAGCGTATTGCAAACTTCTGTGTTTACTGTTTTGTTTCAAATATCTTATCAAAAGAAAAATCATTTCTACCAAACATGTAAAACAAATTTTGAAGTTTCCACTGAATTTCGCTGAATCGTTTAAAAGACGTTTTTACAAAATAACTATCCGAGAGATTCTACCTCTAGTTTACATGGTATCTTGAGAACTTTGAAATTCATTTTCTCAGGCGCTGATGAGGAATTGTTGTTGGTGGTATTACGGATATTACCCCGGATAATTACCTACATCTCTAGCTTTTAAAAAGAGTTGGAAATAACTCAATATGGTTTAAATTATTCTAGTAAACGATTTTTGTCCAACCAAAATTAATATTACTCGATTTCCTGATGGATTCCGTCTTAATTTCTTCGTATTTACAGTATTTAATCTCGGACACACAGAACGACCCTGAGATAACATATGGGACCAAGTCACTGAGATGAGTCTTTCGCTCATCTGTGAACCGCAATGTGTGCATAAAATTACACTTACGGCAAATCATACTTTTCCCTCTTTTATTAAATTGCCTGAAAGTTTTCCCGCATAAAGCGAGTTTGTTTGTGGGCAAAGTTTTTGCAAACCACTAGTGAAATGATATCGAGGTTGCATTATAGAAATCTGTCCCGAAAACTGGCCCCTTAAACAAATATTTTTCGTCTGCAGCTGTTAAATTGACTGAAATTAGTTGTAATTAAAAAGTTATAGGATAAATTCATGGAATGTAATCACAACTAACACAGGAATGAGTAGTACATCTGATCAACTGCAGTTAAATTTCAATTTCAATTTCTCATTTCGATTATTCCAAGACCAAAGAGAATAAAACCCCTCGTTCCGACCTCGTGTTTCATTCTGATGTACTGTTGTTCTGTATGTAACTGCTGATGTACTCTACGGGGTCTATGTTTCTGTTAACTTGTCTGAGAGTTAAAATCCAGCCCACGTCAAACTATCAAAACTACACGTTAGTAAAGGACGTAAAGATCCTGACTCTTTCGCTCCAAGTTGCCAAGCGCTTTGTCTAAACGGGCGTACCGTGAAGACGACTGTCTGAGTATTCTGGGCCGGCGCACGCTCGAGTTATTGCTAATGGGGTAATTACGCTCCTGCTGCGTTTAAGAAGCACAAAGCTCTTCACAAGAAACAAATTCGAGTGTGACTTAACGAGCTTTCACCCTCTAGCATTGTAAAAACCTGAGCAATTGTAAATTATTGTGTTCTTTCTTGAATACAGCTGTGTTCCGAAAGAAGAGTTTAATATCTTCATTGCGAATTGAGTTCGTGTTTGTTTACTTATATCGCTTGCTGTGACTAGAATAAACTCACCATTGTTCCTCGCTTCTGGCGAACTGCTTTCGCTTTCTGGTTCTTCGGCTATGGATGTATAACGCCGATGCAACATTGTTGCTTTGCAGTGTTTCTACACGATGCGAAATTCCCGTTCTGCTTTGTAAAACTCGCAAGCTGACTTATGCCTGCCTTACGTCAAAGATTTTGATTACATCAATGCGTTCTTCACATCTCTTCGCTTTCAGACTCAATGTCTTCGTATAATCCTTCTCGACACTTCCCTCGTTAACGTTTGTGAAAATTTAATAATTGCGTGTTTGAGATGAATCATTAATCCCAATGTTATTAACTTGTAAAGCTTGACCAATATCCGAATACGACGTAATTAAAGTTTAATTATTGTTCAAAAGACTTCACGTAAATTCCTTTATTGTCACGTTTAAGTAACAGAGAGTTGTAATGAATTCTATAATTGTTTTGATTCGATTACACAAAAAACTTAAAATCTCATTTGATTTTGCGTTTTCAAATGCGTTAATTGCTCATAAATCGCTCATCTTTTTGTAATAAATGCTTGTAAAACATTAACAGTTATTTTTCGACCTCGCCGTTGTATTTCGTCGTTGTTGCATGTCCCGTTTACATGCAAATTAAGGAGCGGAACATTTAACCGATAGTAAACAACGCCCGACGAAACCTTTGTTTTGTAAAAACCACAAAATCCATGTCTTGACAGCCTCGTTCAAAATCAGAGCCCTTAGCGAGATTTAATTTAGTCATCTTGTCTGGCTCTGTTGTCTGCTCTGTTTGCTTTGTTTTTAGCAGCTAGGGAAGTAATTACATAATTTCACTCGGCTCTCAACGTCTGTGTTTGTTGTATGTACATCTTATGACAGGGACGGCCCTGGGTGAAGAACGCAGTTTTGGCGCGAAAAACGGTGACGTCGGTGACATTTGCAATTTTCGCGCCTTTACCGACTAGTATTCGATTCATGTCGTCCAATCAGAGATAGCAACGAAGCAGCACGAGCGCTCTTCGTATCGACGCAGGTTTTATAATGTTACTTCAACTTTGCTGACCTCGTAAAATTTTCGGATACAGACTCAATCTCAATTCAAAACTTTGAAACAGTACTTACATTTTATAAATAAAGTCTGTGGCAGAGTACAACATTCATTTTAGATTGATTTGTGTTCCTTTTCTTTCTCTTCCAGATTTTGCTGAAAACGAAGGAACTGGTTCAAAACGTAAGATCACTGTTTGATACATTTTTCGCGCATTCTTATTACATTTGTCCATGTAATAAGGGTGACTGTTATAGCAGAAGCTTCTAGGAGCTCGTAATAAAGATTCCCATGTTATAGAGATGTCTTTATTGTAGAACTGTCCATGTTGTAAGGCCGAATTTGTGTTCCAAAACTGTCTGTCATGTTGAGGCCAATTCAGGGGTTTTAGGGAAACGGGATATTTGGGGAGAAAATTATAGGGATACGGGATATTTCAGGGAAAAATATACGGATACGGGATATTAAGAAAAGAGATGTGGGATAACGAACTAATGGGATACGGGATATTAGACCAAAAATTAATGGGATGCGGGATACTTTCATGTCAAAAGTGCTACGTGGTACAGAGCTGTCCATAATGAAGATGTTTCAATGTGGTCGGAATTACACCCGCTTTCAGTGTTACGTGCATAGTGGCTTTCTATCGTCATCCATCTTTCGACGTGCTAAACAAAGAAGATGGATGGAAATCCGCCAATCACAGCCCACTAGCATGACCTTCTGAACTTGTGGGCTCATTTGCATAAAACCAAACCGGTATACATCGTTTTTGATTAGCTCATTGTTTTCAGAACAACACGTCAAAAGACGATGTCGAAAGATGGATGTAGAAACAAGCTTTGCACGTAACACTGAAGGCAGGTGTAAACTGTCCAAGTTAACAAGGTGTCCATTGCATAATGTCAAAAGGCGTTGAACTTGTTTTTTTGTATTATGTTTAGTTGGGCCTTGATGTGATTTACGGCGACACGGATTCCATCATGATAAACACGAATACCACTGACCTCCCAGAAGTACGCAAGATCGGAAACAAGGTTTGCCTAATTTTCAGGATTTTATTTAACATAGCTTTAAAAAAAGTGCTACATGACGGATGCCGTTTTTTCGTGGTTTTCAGAAGGAAAATGTTTTGTTTATTTTTTGTTTTTTGTCAGACTGATAAGCCTACATAACCGGAGCGGGGAGTTTGAAGGGGGGAGGGGGGGGGGGTGCACAGAGAGAAGCAGGATTTATTAGCGGGATTCTAGGATATTCAATAATCAAATTCTACTTATGGAAATCGTAAGAAATGTATGCCGACCGGTAAGAAAAAATTGTATCCTGACATCAGGGTTTACACGGATAAAGCATTAAGGTGCTTCCCAAGGCAGCAGCTTGCTATGAAAGCTTTGATAAACCGATCTTGTATGTCTACTTTAGGTGAAAAATGAGGTTAACAAACTGTACCGATTACTGGAGATCGACATTGATGGCATTTTCAAGTCCATGCTTTTGCTAAAGAAGAAAAAGTGAGTTTTACATATCAGATCTTCTTTTTTGTAAAGCAACTACTTCTTTGTTAGATAGTTTGCTTGCTTGCAATGACTATCTGAAGACTGATTTGTCATATCTTGGTATCTTTTAACCATAAATTGTTCTTTTTCTTTCAAGGTACGCCGCTATCAGTATTTCTGAGAACGAGGACGGTAAGGAATTATTTTTCTGGTAGACTGTTTCTTGTAAGTCATAATTTGCTGGCAAATTCCGTCAACGTCCTTCGCAATTTATTTGGAGGTATTATTTAGCAAATAATATAGGACAATTCTACCGTCAATTTATCGAATAGATTTGGTCAGAGATGTTGCACACACTTTGAAACAAACGTCATCAAATTGCAGAATATTCAGTTTTTCAATGTTTCTTTTGTAAGACACAGACCAACAAAAAAACCGTTTGTTTTTCAGGAACACTGAATGAAGTGAAGGAAATGAAGGGGTTGGACATTGTGAGGAGGGACTGGAGCGACCTCGCTAAGGATTCAGGAAAGTACGTATTTGGTCTCAAGTTTTAACGAACGAACAATCGACGAAAGCGAGCGAACGAACGGGCGAACGAACGAACGAACGAACGAACGCACGCACGCACGCACGCACGCACGCACGCACGCACGCACGCACGCACGCACGCACGCACGAACGCACGAACGAACGAACGAACGAACGAACGAACGAACGAACGAACGAACGAACGAAGCTCCAAGCCGACTCTTTGGATAACGAAAGAACGAAAAAAATGAAAGAACGTGCTAATGAACGCACGCACGCACGAAGGAACGAACTATACTTGCTTAATAATTGTAACGAAATCTTTTTTATTTTTTCTACGTAGTTACGTCCTTGCTCAAATCTTGTCTTCGCAAGCACGTGAAACAATTGTGGAGAATATTCATGACTACCTTATATCAGGTATGAAAGCTAGCCTAGAGACCTTTAGAATCTCTAATGACGTTGTTTCAACTGTAATTTGCAGTCCAGAACCTAAACACTTTAGATATTATCCTGACATGCCTCTTTTTTAAACATTAAAATAAACATTAAAATATATACTATATACAAGGCTAAAAAGAGTTAAAATGGTAAAATTAAAATGTTAAAACCAAACGTTTTCGGCTGTTTGCCATCATCAGGGTGATGATGGCAAACAGACGAAAACGTTTGGTTTTAACATTTTAATTTTACCATTTTAACTCTTTTTAGCCTTGTATATAGTATATATTTCATAAAGCGAACATTATGGACAAACATTAAAATGTTTAAACATAAATAATGTTTTAAACATTAAAATGTTTATTCTGAACATTTGTTTTTCTTATTTTAGTTGGAGAAAACGTTGCGGAGGGAAAAGTTGACATTCAGAAGTTCGTTATTAACAAGGTATGAGATCCCTTCGTCTTACAGTGGTTATGTAATGACTCCTGAAACTAACACAAAATTAATAAAAGAGCTAAACGATAAACCGTAGGCCCCGTCTCCGGGAGCTGTAATTTCGATAAACCGTAGGCCCCGTCTCCGGTATCTTCAGTTTTATAGCAGGGAACGTTAAAGGACCCACACACTATTCGCAAAGAGTAGGGCACTAAGCTCCCGGTGTTGTGGTCTGGCCTTTGTGTCTAGCAAATGACAGTATGTGTACAGCGCATTTGAACATATACATATGGAAAAAGCGCTATATAAGTGCTTTATCATTATCACTTATGATTTAATAAAGTGAGAACCGGTGCGATAAGCCAATCAGAACTTCTTATTAAAAACACGTGATCAACAGCAAGCGCGGGAAAACGTGTAACCAGTGTTGCGGCAGTCACACTTTAACTCAAATCGACTGCTTGTTTTCTCGTTGTTAAGAGAGTGTAGTTTTGTGCTCGATTATTTTCTGGCAACTAGAAAGCTCAGAAAATTGCAAACAAAACAATTACGTAATTAGCATGATTTTGGGAAACTCAGAAACATACCAGATTCGCAGAAAACCTAAGAAACAAAAAAAAGAGAGAACATATGGGAATGACTAATGATGGCGAGGATAGAAATGGTTCACAACCGGACAAAACAAACAAACTGCTATTATGACCAGTGACAGTGCTTCTTTAAACAAACCCCATATATGTTGAATTATTTTTTATTATCTTGTAGCAACTGACCAAATCGCCCCATGACTACCCCGACAAGAAGTCGTTGGCTCACGTGAACGTGGCTCTGCGCATGCTTAGTAAAGGAAGGAAAGTGAACGCCGGAGATACCATACCCTACGTCATCTGTGACGTAAGTACAAGGCGCAGTTTTAAGGTTGATTTTTTTTAATGACGCGTGATTAACGTGCGTCAACAAATGTAAATTAAACTGGCTTCAGTTACGTTCTCAAAAAGATGTTAACGCGGTGGCCTAATGGTTAGTGCTCCGTACTCCGGATTGAGCGGTCCGAGTTCGAGCCCTGGCCGGGGTCATTGTATTGTGTTTTTGGGCAAGACGCTTAACTCTCATAGTTCCTCACTCCACCCAGGTGTATAAATGTGTACAGGCGAACTGAATGCTGGGAAGTAAATGCGATCGACTAGCATCCCATCCAGGGGGGGAGTAGAAAAACTCCTAAAAGGTTCATGCTGCTGAAACCGGGATAAGCTCCGGCCTGATACCTTATTGTTACTTATTTTCGCGGGACTTGATTTTCGCGATTTTCGCGATTTTTTGAAAATCGCGAAATTAAAGACCCGCGAAAATTTATTTCAAATGTTTTCTATTGTACTTTTTATGTTAATTACGTATTTTTGGCCAAATCGCGAAAATTAAGTCCCGCGAAATATGCCTGTTCCATTTTCGCGAAATTAAGTACCCGCGAAAATAAGTAACAATAAGGTAGGCTACTAGGCAAAAATGCAGACTTATCTTTTAACTTACGTACATAAATTGCGTCTGCGAGAACGATTGAAGAACTTTCAACTTTATCTTTAGACGCCAGTCGGGTCCAGAACTTGGGAAGGAAAGGGTTCGCAAGCAGGAAAGAGCGACCGACTTCTATTACTTGTACTTTATATGTAGTGTGAAGCGTTTCTTTAATTTTACCAATTATATTTTTAGGATGGTTCAACACTAGCTGCCACCCAACGCGCCTATCATCCTGATGAGTTCTGCAAGTCGGACACTCTGAAGATCGGTATCCTTTGAAACTACGAAAACGCTGAAAACGGCAAAAATTCGTAGCTTAATGCCGCTAAATATACTGTCCCTTTGAATTGGGCACGTGTCACTGCATGAACCAAGAAGCTGACGAAGAATTGGACTTGTTTCGTAAACTGTAATTATTTTTGAATTTCTCATTGCATGTATGCCTTTAAAGGGAAGTATCAGGGAATTTTGTGTAATTTCAAAAACTAAGAAACATTTCAGTTGTTACCAAAAACTTCAAAGTAATGGCCCAGGTTTTGTTATAAATTACCAGCCAGTGTACTAAAACTGTTGACGAGTGTCTCTGACCATAGATGGAAAGGGTCGAAAAGAATAAATTTTTAAAAAAATTAGTCTAACCTTTTCAAGTTCTCGCCTTTTTGTTTCCAAAATACGCTAAAAACGATCACGATTTGCTCTTTTTTCAAGAATTTGGCTGATATCTTTCTCTTGGTGTTGTAGAATTATTTTCTAAACAAGTAGAGGTATAGCGCAGTTTTGACGAAACACAATCAAAATCCCTGTGATACTTGAAAGTTCAGTAACTTCGAATCGTCCACTTCTTGCCAAGAGGTTTTCTCCTTAACGTGGGTAACTCGCAGACGTGAAATATTACCTGGCTAATCAGGTTCATCCTGTTGTATCTCGTTTATGTGATCCTATTGACGGCACGGACGCCGCTCACATTGCACAGTGCCTCGGTAAGCAAACCATCTTCAATGAAGTTCACTATAAATGCATAAAGTTGGGAAATAAGCCAAGTTTTTACTCCACAACAATTATACAGATTATTATTTACAGAGGTCATGGGTTCGATTCCCGTTCAAGCCTGAAATTTTTTTTTCAGGCTTGCTTTTCTCAACTGCTTAAGTTGAGTACATTACTGCGATGATCTTTCATTTGCTTAAAATTATTGACTGAGCGATTTCCGACAGGATGGTTGCCAAGCGATGTGACGTATTTTCGTGACGTCATGCTCACGTGACGACTTGGGAATGCTTGCGCTGTGTTTTGATTGGACAATAACGTTTGCAAATGTGTCGGATGGCTACGGAGATTTGCCGAATGGCATTTGTATCCCCGATTATGCCATAAGAACTAACATTTTATTTACTGACTGAAAGATGGGTTGAATAAAATTCTAAAGAGGAACGTAAAGGAACTTTTCTGTTTGCTGTAAAATCACAGTTCAAAGTAGTTTAAAATATCGTGTTTTTTCGTTTACGCAGGTTTGGATCCGTCTGGTTACCGTGGTAACTCGGCTATGCATGATGACGAAAGTGACGCACTGCTTGGCGGCCAGGCCCAGATGACCGACGAGGAGAGATTTAAGGTCCGGTTAAGTTGAAAAAAGAATTGTT
Source organism: Oculina patagonica (assembly GCF_052425735.1). Lineage (NCBI taxonomy): Eukaryota > Metazoa > Cnidaria > Anthozoa > Scleractinia > Oculinidae > Oculina > Oculina patagonica. The sequence continues at coordinate 32,398,523 of NC_135765.1, read as the reverse complement.
TAGTTAAAATTATCCTAATTGTTTTCTAGCTGGACAGTAAAAAATCTGCTTTATTTTGTTAGCAAGAAATGAGTGCGTGGTTTCCAGTTTGACAATAATGTCAGGATTGCGGAGATTAACGACTGGATTTCCACTCGATGGGGGAGGAACTAATTTATGGAAAACCGTTAGCAAAACATTGTATACATTATTACATTATACATTTGCCAGGTAAAAGCACCTCGATAAAATATCTAAAATCGCTCAAACGGAACTCTATTTATGATTTATTGTCTCTTTCATTCAGGACTGCGAACGATTCACAGTAAAATGCAAACGTCCAAGTTGTGGTCAAGAAACGTCTATTGAAGTACTGTTTAAAAACACTGTAAGTAAACGACAAATTGCGATAGTTTTCATTAACCTGGAGCGCTTTCCATTATAGTTGTACGGCGAAACTAGTTTTTCGAGAAAAACGGGAATACCTTCAGAGGTATTCCTCTTTTCTCGTTTTTACCGGAATGCTCGGAATATTACTTTCCTTTTTTGCTTTTCCGCACTGTTACCATGCTCCTCGATGAAATGCGCGGCTGGTCCGGTGGGAAATGAAATGGAGCGGTCCTTTCCACTGGAAAGTTTTCAAATGGGTTTGTTGAGAAATTGCACTGTTTCATTTGTAATAAAATTCATGGAAAGTGCTCCTTAACACTCTTTTACTTTTTAGTCTGTTTGGGTATAGTGTCTAACATTTTCAAACAGATTATCATGATTTGTGTTGTCTGTTTTTTTTTTTACATTTTTTTGTTTATCGATGTTTTGTTATATTTTGCAGTCACATCCCTTTGGCCTCAATGACACATGTCCCGGATGTAAGAACCAGTACAGCGCGGGCGCTGTTTCAAATCAGCTGACTGTTGCCATGCGCAAACACATTAAGGAGTATTACATAGTGAGTAAATGGACATGAAATTTTAGATACTTGTTTACGTAGCTAATGAAAAGCCCTGGTATCGAGAAAACGGAGATTCTAATGTATGCTAACTGAACGTTTTAAACGAGTGACGTAATAACCAACCTTTTTACACTTTAATTCGACAGGGATGGCAGAAATGCGATGATCCGTCCTGTGGTTACACCACTCGTCAGGTGCCCCTGACGCATCAGCGGGGCGCCCCTATGTGTACATCATGCTTCAGGGCCCACTTACACCCTGTGGTAAGGATAAAAATCAAAGTCAACGTGTTTCCCTATAAGGTGTTATTGTAATGTTTACAGAGATTTCTATTATGGGAACAATAGTAGGTTGATTTTGTAGAACAGTGTTCGACAAATGACAGGAACTCATTAGGAAGTGAGGATGACTACGGTAAAAACCCGCAAGTAAGAACCTATAAACATTTAAGAACCTGTTAGGCTAAAATTTGCAAATTAGATACCATATTTATAAGAACCTATTGAGCCTAAAATTTGAAAGCAGTTTCTTATTTTGTAAAAATTGATTAAATATGTTTACTTTTGGGAAAATATGATAAGTCAACATTCTGGATCCTCTTTGGAGATACATAACCTAGAAGCCTTATTACCCCAGATGCCATGTAATGCAAATTTTATACAAGAAAAAGGCTGAATACCACTAAAATCTCTATTTAACAACATTATAATTTTTTCCTCAGAAATTAAGAACCTAATTAGCCTAAATTTGTGTTAATACCCCTCTTTGTAACTGTTTAGGCTAATCTGAAAAACAATAGGTTCTTACTCGCGGGTTTTTACTGTAACGATGGCGAGGATGGAAATGGATTAAAATATGGAGAAGCTTAAGACGCGAGGCTTGCATGTAGAAAACTCAACAATAATGGTTTAATTTTGTAGAATAGTACTCGACAAATAACAGGAACCCATTAGGAAGCGGGGATGACTAACGATGGTGAGGATGGAAACGGATTACATTATGGACAAACTTGCTAACGCGCGGCGTCAGTTTTCAAGTTTCGCTCGGGTGAAATTTTGCAACAAACTTGTTGTAACGTAAATATTAGAAACGGCGTTCTTCCGTTTAGTTAGGCTTCTAACGAAAAGAAACGCTGACTAGAGTTGCGTCAGTTCAAACACTAACTTTTCTTTTATTGTTTAAATCCTTGTTAGTACTCGGACACGGCGCTGTACACACAACTTCTGTACTACTCACGCTTGTTTGACTATGAATACGCTCTCAAGAACTCCAAAGAAGACGCCAAGAAACGTGAGTCTTTTTTACACCCGCTTTTAGTGCTACGTACATAGCGGCTTTCTATCGACGTCCATCTTTCGACGTGCTTTACAAACACGACGGTTCGAAATCCTCCAATCACAGCCCACCAGCATGATCTTTTGAGCTTGAAGGCTCATTTGCATGAAACTGACACGGTATGCATCGGTTTTAATTGGCTCGTTTCAAACAGCACGTCGAAAGACGATGTCACAAGATGGATGTAGAAAGATAGCTATGTACGTAACACTGAAAGCGGGTGTAATTTCACTAATCTATAGTTAAGTCATCGAAAAAAGTAGCTAAGTTATTATTTCTTGGAATGGTCTCACTGAAAATACCAGAATTTTTTATTCGGTAAAACGAGTTGTTAGATGCGCCTTCGACTAGTCTTCATTCTTTTAACACGAGGTTTAGCATGGACAGAGTACCAGCTAGCTGTACCTTCATGAATCTAAGAGCTTTCGACGGTGTGATTGTGCGTTAGCAATACTTCTCTGACCTTTCTTATAGAAGCATTTGATAGAAAACAAAAAAAATATCCATTCCTGACGTTTTTTTCTCTTTCCTTTTCAGTTCCATATGACATGCGCAAGGCTCCGCCATTTTACACCGCTGTTCACTCGACTGTTTCCAAAGTTCTGAACACCAATGGCTATTCTGAAGTGAATCTTTCAAAATTGTTCAGTGCTTTCTTCGTTTAATGAATAAATAATTGATGCCGTAGACTTGAAGTTGAAGCCTTTTCACTGAAGAAAAGTGAAGTGTCAGAGATAGAGCGGTTTTCGTGTGACTATAAGAACTAATTTATGTTTTGCTGCTTAAAATAAGCTTTGCGCTTTGATTGGTTAAAATAAAACAACTCGTGCAACTTGCTGCAACCAATCCGCGCGGAGTTTTTGTGCTTCAGCCAATCAAATGCAAAACTCAAATCAATCGTGATTGGGTCGTGGGAATCTCCCGCGCTTTCCGCGGGTTGTACTTTTCCCGCGCTTTCTGTCAGTTCCACGCTTTCCCGCGTTTTTCTCTGGTTAAAATCGCAATATCATTAGATAAGAAAATCCACGTTTGACATAAAACGTTTTCGAAGCGAAAAATTGGCACATAAAGATTGCACTACTTGCTATAATTCAACAATAAAAGAAATCTTGGAAATGTAGTTACTAAACACGATTCTCGTAAAGGCTGTGTTGCCTTTGTATATATAAATATTTTTCTACTCAAGATCCACAATTTCGTGTTTATGTGTCGGGGATTCCTTGTGTGATCCCACATTATACATGTTTCTAGCGTAACTTTGTATATTTTTGACTTGTCATTGTACACGAAAACTTTTTCTAGGATTGTACTTCATGTGTAAAAATGGTATAAAGAAAATAAAACGCTTTCTATCTTCCTTGCAATTTTGTACTGAAATACATTGAATAAAATGGCTATTCACTTACTAGCTATCTGATTTTTTTTCAGTCTAGAAGGAGCAAACAAACTTTCCCGACAGAAATGTTTGGTGCGCGTGTGATGTGATCCTCGCAAAAAAACCGGCCCTTCCCCTGAATTTACCTTGCAATTAAGCCAGTGACACACTGGGCGATTTTATTCGCCGATCGCGGCGAATTTGATCGCCAGCGTTCGGCGAATAAAATCGCCGATATCTGACATGCTAGATATCGGCGATTTTAAACACCGATCGCGGCGTTTGGGGAAAACCGCAATCACACTTGGCGATTTTTCCAAGTGTGTCGCGGTCTTAAGTTTAATTTAACACAACAATGTAGTTGAAAAAAGAGATATTCTTACCTAGAACCTCTTCAGGGAAGGAGAAAAAGAATTCCGTTGCAGACAAAAGGGAGATTCACTTTAAATTTTGTACACTCGAGATTGCAAGTTTCATCTCTGTGAGAATAGTACAACAAAAGTGGAAAGCAAAAAAAGTGACGTTTCAATGGCTAACTTTCGCGTCACAATGAAGTGGCGAGAATAGAGCGCGTGAGACAGCGCGCGCGAGATGGTTTTCTTGATACAAATTCTCCTCGCTGGCCTCCATAGATTTTTAGATGCACAGGCTGGGAGAATTTGACAGTGAATTAACCCTATAAACGCTGATGCCAACATACAAATTCCCTCTGATTTCCATTATTACAGCACTAGTGAGGCATGACACGCGCAATGGTTTTCTCGTTGATCATTTACTTAAATACTCATAACTTGCGTACTTGTCACTACATTAATGACATTTTAATAAGAAATTTCTTATTGATCACTGAACTAAAATCTTCCTTCTTCTTCTTAGTTTTGTTTTACAAGACTTGGAAAAGAACCTGGTTAACGAAATGGTTTCAATTTTTCTTTCGCTTGGGCGCTGGCAAAACGGCTGCGAACAAACTATATTAACTGCCACAATCAAATGAATCTGATGAACTTAGCTATTAGATATTTAGAAAGTTTTATATTACTATTTTGGTTTTGGAAAAATATAATTTTCATTCCAAGCAAGCGTTACTTTTCGGACGTGTTTTTTCTTTTTTCGATTCTTTTATATAAGCAAAATGCTCGCCAGCCCCCAAAAATGTCATTTTCATTTCTGATTTTCATACATTTCTTTAAAAGTAACGGTAGTTCTCAGTAGTAAGTGGTACATCAAGGAGCCCCCCGCCGGGGGTGGGAGGGGGTACACGTTCCCTTGTTCCCAAAAAATTTCCCTTAATAATAATAATAATAATAATTATAATAATAATAATAAAAGCTTTTACTTTAAAAGCTTGTGTTCCCTTGTTCCCTAAAATTATTTTATCGATTTTCATGATCCCTGTTCCCTAAAATATCAGAAACACAGCTTTGTTCCCGTGTTCCCAACTTTATTTTTCTTTTGTTCCCAATTATTTTATGGCCATGTTCCCTTGTTCCCTGAAATCCCTGGGAGGGGCTCACCAAGGCAATATCTCTTCAATGATGAATTTTTAATTCTCGTAATCTGTGTGCTTGACAATAAATTGGCGTTGTAATGAGAAACTACTTGTTGGTCACTTTCGGGAACTGGAGTTGAAATGAAAGTTATAATTGGGAACCTAATAAAGTGAGAATTATGCAGGGAGTCATAGTTCAATCAAATCCTAAAATTCCATTCATTTTATCAATTATCATAAAAGCGTGCGAATGCAAGGCAAATCCCCGAAGACAACAACACAAAGAAGACTCCTCTTTATTTTATGCCCTCTGTTTATTTTTATTTGCGCAAATGAAAAAAACCCTTGCTTATGTCCCTTACAGTTTACAGTACTGCCATAAAATCAAAATGTTCGAACAACTACGTATGGCAGAATCTCAAAAATTAAGCGCTATTACCATTACAGTCAGTTCAGCCCTTTATTTCTTTAGTTTCAAGGCCCACGACAATAAAACGATATCGGAAGAAAATCTGCCCGGAGCTTGTAGTTAAACTCTCGCCAAGGCTAGCTCCTCAGACGTACAGACCGTACACATCACAACACGCTTTGCCTCCGTTGTCACTATCGCCCCGATTCAGCAAACCCTCGCCATACCATATACGCAACTGTTGCCCTGAGTACACCCTGTAGGGATGGGAAAAGGATGAGAGAACAAGCTCCGGCGAAAGCGAGTTGTATCCGGGAATCTTTGACCACTTCAGGAGTGATGTGATGAACTGACTTGCAGGCAAGATGATGTGATTGCCCGCAGTTGTTATGAAAACATTAATCATAACTTTGATGCCAGCATATGGATTGTCACCGCATCCCCAGTAAGACCAATGCGAAGTGCGTCGAGTGTTACAGGACACATAGCCATACAAGTGAACCAGTTTTACGGCCGCCAGATTGCCACCATATAGGGCGTTAAAACTACCATACTGGTTATTTCTCGCGCCAAAACACACCGGATGGTAATTCAGTTTAACCCAGCGATCTGAGGATGACAAAACATAATCAATCAATCAATCAATCAATCAATCAATCGATCAGTCAGTCAGTCAGTCAGTCAGTCAGTCAGTCAGTCAATCAACACCCTGCAATCAACTTAGAATCGTGAAATTTCTTCTTGATAAAAGATTCTTTGTACTTGAAATTTGCGCTTATGTACTAGCTTATGTATTCACGAGCTATAAGATGATTCCCGTCAATGACAAAATCCTATTGAAGTTGAACAAAAAAAGCCTTTACACGCTATTGGAGACCAATCTTAGGCCCTGTCCACACTTAAACAGCGTTTTCGGAAACCGAAAACGTAGGCTTTTCGAAAACGGTTTCAAAAGTTGAGAAATTTGTAAACGCCGGCAAGGTGGTGTAGTGTGGACGGCGAGAACGGAGCTTCTCGAAAACGCTGACGTTAAACAGTCATGCGTTGCAACGATGCGTACGGTGTAGAGAATTGTTTTCAAATTTATCCGGATTAGTATAGACGGAAAACATTTTATCCGTTTTCAAAATGTTCAAATGAAAACGGTGTTTATAATTGGATCTAGCACTGAACAAGATTCTAGCGTTTTGCAACGCAGCTTTGATATTTTGCAAAAACAATTCACGTTTTGTGATTTGGACGGAATGCAAAAAGAATTATACGACCGCAAAAATACTCGCTTTGCCTTTTAGTGCGCTTTTTTGCACTAAAAAGAATAGCAAACCTGAGGAATGTTTCCCAACTTCTCTCTTCGTGATATCGTGGTGAGTGGTCGACAGATCTGAGCTTTGTCTTCCAAGCGATTCTGCGTTCACGTCATTAATCTGATTTTAATCAGATTAATGACTCACTCTTGTCGACGGCATCCTTGGGAATTTTCGCTGCAAGCGAACTAAGAGTAAAAACGAACAGGCAAACCAAGACTGAGTTCATCGTGATATGGGAGACTTGGACCGGTTAATATAATGTAATTTTCTGCTAGGTCTCTACTAGCACGTTATGGGGTTTCACCTTCTTAAATGCCATTTTACGGATCGCGTTAAGACACGATTTGCGGCGGAAGTTTTATCCACTGAATATGTACAAATATTGACATCTCTTTCCTTTATATTTCCATAAAAATACATCACTTTCCCTCGCCATCGGACTTAACACATCGTTTCACAATACTCTGCCACTGTCTCGCGCGAAAATCTCCGTCACAAGCTACGTTTTCGAACAAAATAGCAAACTATATTTAGAAAATTACAGGGATGGCGTGTTTTGAAAATATTTTTTGACAAACGTCAACTGAAGCAGACATGAAAAACAAAATGCAAATTTCAATAAAGCTCTGAAAAGCTGACGGAATGACAATGTCTTGTTTTGATCCAAGTAATAGACTCCCTGACCGGTGACTCGAGAGAGGAGAAAATCAAAAAAAATATGCAGAAACAGTGAATAGATGAATAGGACGAATAGGGGTACGCAAATCCGCCGGATCGTGCCTATTTTTTGGCCAATCCGTCAATCCGCCACTATTTTCGTTCAAATCCGAATCCGCATTATTTAGAAACTTTCTGTGACATATTTTCACTGCGACGGACGGTAGATGCTGTTTTTTATGCCAATGTTTTAAAGACGTTTCGTTTTATTGCTTGCTTTTGCGCCAGCTCCGCCAACATACCGAGGAAGGCCGACTAAAATGAACCGAACTTCGTTTAGTATCCACGATCAGAGCTTGCTGACACGAAGAGTAAAAAATACGTGCCAAAATTCTCAGCTAATCCGCGATCCGCGGTATTTTCGAAATCCGCGAATCTACTCAACAGATCGCAAAAAAATCCGCGCTTTTTTAAGGCCAAATCCCTCGATCCCCGAATCTATTCACCCCCCTCGTTAAATATGTTATTTATATGTGAAATCTTACCTTTGTTCTGCAGTCGAGAACTGTTGCTTTACATTTGAAGCGGCGGCGGTTTCTAATCATTGCTCTTAACTGTGAAAAACGCGCACCTGGATAGACCTCGAAAAATTAGAAAGAAAAAAAAAACACAAAATCATTTAACTCCAGATAATACTGCTGGGTTCGAAAAGAACAATCATTGGTCTTTTAAATAACTTACTTATGTCCAGGATTGAACGCAAGTATTGTTAATGAGTACTTCATGTTTGACTGTGTTATTTGACATTTCCATATTACTTCATATTTGACAGATTTTGGTGTGTTTTGGTGAACTTTTATTAATGAGGACACTTTGTGATGCCTGTCATGGGGAACGTGCATCTCATTTGCGTTCAATCCTGGACATATCTGAAATAACTATGTAAATTAATTTCGCTTCGCACGTGATTAACTGATTAAACAATAAGTTTAATCTGTTTTTTTGTGTTAAATAAATGTAATTACATTTTGTGAATGAAAGGAAACGAAGAGTTACAATCGCTATTCACGTACTTTTTTTTGATGTCATTCTCTCCAATCATGGGCTCCTGCTCCAATTTGACACTCGGGTATTTTTATTCCAGAGTACTTTATTTTCACCATTTTTTCATCTTAAATTATTAGTCCCCATTGACTTTCAAGAAAGGTTTTTACTTTAGGTCAATCTGTAATGAATATATTAAATCAGAATGAACAAATTTCCAACCAAGTTACCAAAAGAAAGCGACAAAGCTAATCCTCGGATAACGCCAAGTCGCGTGTTTTCTGCGGCGGTGCATCCGGGTTCTTGACAAAATCGATCCGCCATATTTGAAATGCTGGCAGGTCTTCACCGCAGAGGAAAAAGACTCTTGAGAAGCCTTTGAAAATGTCGGATATTTTCGGTGTTGGCTCTGATGATTTAGACTGGACGAGTGATTTAGGGGTAAGTCTTGTCAGCTTGTTGTACTTGCAAACCCTATAGTGAAGATCAATAGAAACTTAAGACGAAAGTTTAAACGGGCATGACAAAATTTTAAACTTACGTTAAGCTTATTAAAACGTGAGTAAAACTTGCTTTATCTAGCAAATTAAGTTTTCGCCGACAACTTGTTCTTGTTTGAAGTAATTGAATTGATGTGAAATATTTGCCATTTAAATAGTAGACCTTTCAATCTTTCAAGCTCAGTTCTTGCAAACAATGTTTGCAAGTTTATGAGCTTCAAACTTTTAGCAATTCCACGACTTAAGCTTAAGTTTTCTTTCAAGTACATTTGCGCCATAAATGCTTTTCCTTTTTTCAAATTAAGGAATACGACGGCGAGAGAAATGACCTTGGAGAGAGACATGGCAAGGGAAAAGCTGTCCTACCGAATGGTGATATTTATGAAGGGTATTATGCTAATGGGCAGAGACACGGAAAGGTATTTTGGCTTTATGATCTCAAAAGTCAGTGGAGTGTCGTTTGAGACGTCAAGTGCTAATAAATGAGTTCTATTTTTGTTTTTAAATCTCGGCTTAAAACATGTCTTTTTAAATTAGCTTTTAGTCTTTAGAAAATATGTTTTAATATTGTAATGCGCTTTTGATCATTTCTATGTTAAAAAGCGCACTATAAATTAATATATTATTATTGTTATTATATTGGGTGCAAACTTCTTTTCTGAATATTAGTGATCGCATATACAACTGCATTTTCTCTTTTAAAGTTTTAATCCGGCGTTTGATTTAGTGGAATGGAGATTTAATTTTGTGTCACAATCCGATTCCCTCTATAGTGCATGCTTGCAGGAAATCATGGTAGTTGTATTCATCAAACCATGCGTGACACTCGGAAACGTTGCAGGTTGCTGAGTCTTGTGCATGGTTTGATAAATACAACTACTGCGATTTCCTGCAGGCGTGCGCTATAGAGGGAATCGGGTATTAAGAGGGTCCTAAACAGGGAGTGAGAGGGAAAGGGATAAATCTCATTTCCAAGCCCAAATTTTTCTCAAATCCCATTTCTCAGTCTATGTTTTGCCCAAATCCCAATCCCATTCACATTTTTGGGTTTGTGATTCCCAGTCCCAGTGACCCAAATTCCATTTTTCCAGTGAAAAAAAAAAATAGGCAAATCTCCTATCCCATTTAACCTCTTCAGGACCCTCAATTAACGAAAATAAAGCAAATCACCAACTGAGAACTTGTTTTTGATTCACCACCAAATTTCCAGAACTGACATTAAATGTATGCTTGGCTGCAGTACAAAGAATTACAAATACTTTGATCTTAGAGCTGTAAGGTTATTGACCAAAAAAACTAACCTTAACTTTATTCTTTCCTTGGAGGGTGTGTACCAGTTTCGAAATGGAGCTAAATATGATGGATTTTATGATCAAGGTAAAAGGAATGGCCACGGTGTGTTTGAATATCCTGATGGCTCTAAATATGAAGGTTTGTTTCACTGAAAGGTCTAAAATACGTTTTTATTGTTATCAGTAGAAGGAATGTATTGTTCAATGCAACCTTTGGCTAAACAGGGCCAACAGAGCATATTTTTGGTGTAGTGTTTGTTCACTACACTAATGGAGTTAGTTTGGTGGGGAAAGCGAATTCCGCTACGCCAGACGTAAACAATAAATTGCGCAGTCAAGTCGAACAAGCACGTAGACATACATATGCAAATTAGCTATTGTCCACGAATGTTCTAAAGCCATGGACGGCGGAGCCGGGGGGGCCCCCAGAATTTTTCGAAAAAATAAAAACTTACTAAGAGAAGAGTCTTTTAAGCCCACCCCCCACTTCAAGTCACTAGTCAGTCCCCCCCCCCCCCCCCCCCCAGTTGAAAAAATGCTCCGCCGTCCCTGAAAGCAATGGGTTAAAAAATTCGCGACAAGGCTCGAACGCGCTCTGGGCAATAATTGAGGGAAATAAGGTACTCGCAACATAAGATAACTGTACTTCACCAAAATAAACTGATAAAAACTTACAGTCAGTGTACAACTCTGTGAGATGGTAACAGATTACGTGTCAGTTTCACACGAGTAGTAACGCAAACAAAATACTTGATGTAAGACTTTTAAGTGGATTCCGGAGATACCGGCGGTAAAATGAGAGGACATTTAAAACTTATAAAGGATACACGTCACGCAAGCTAGCAGTAAGAGATTAATATTTGAGCTCTGGGCAGTTAATAGGGAAAAAGGTCATCGCAACATAAGATAAATGTACTGCACCAAATTAAATTGATAACAAACTTATAGTCAGTTGTTACAAGATGTAGCTGATTAGAATATCGTGATTAGAATATTTGATTAACATGTTAATAGTCGGATGTTTGTTTTATTAAAGTCAGTCTCTTTAGCCACATACTAATGTGCGTACCTATCTAGAGCGCATATTGAAACATGGTGGCAGCGTAGTGGATACAAGCATGAGTGATTCAGAAGAAACCACGTCCACAACAACCACAACAACGTCAACTTTGTCAACAACGACAACAACGTCAACAGCGCCTGTGCAGTTAACGACGACGACCACTACCGCGGCAAGTTCCGCACAAGCGATGTTCCCTATACAAGGAATTCACCCCCCAGGCCATCTGGATGTTAAAGAGAACATAGCTGACAATTGGAAGAGCTTCAAACAGCAATGGAGCAATTACGCTGTAATTACAAATATTCATCAACAGCCAGAAGCCTATAAAGTCGCTCTATTTCTCCACTGCATAGGTCCCGAAGCTCTCAAAATCTTTAATGGTATGTCGTTTGACAACGCCCAACAAAGAGAGCAGTTGGCAACCATTATCAAGAAATTTGACGAATTCACGATTGGCGAGACGAATGAAACATACGAGCGCTATGTCTTCAACAGTAGGAACCAATCGCCAGAAGAAACAATCGATGCATATGTGGCTACACTTCGCACGCTCGCACAGACGTGCAACTTCTGCGAATGTCTGCGTGACTCCCTTATCCGTGACAGGATCGTGTTGGGAATCTTTAACCCCCAAACAAGAAAACGACTCCTACAGGAACGGAAACTCACGTTAAATAAGTGCATCGATATCTGCAGGAGCACCGAAACGACCGCTTCGCAAATGAAAGCCATCTCAGGCGACAAAGCACCGGAAGATGTGCACCGAATAGACGAAAAACAAGAAAAGACGCGTCCTCCCCGTTACAAGCGAGGAAACGGCAAATATGATAAGAATGACAAGAGCAACAAACCCAGAAAATCTTGTCTCTTCTGTGGTGGAGTTCACCCGTTTCAAAAAGGAAAATGTCCTGCCTGGGGACATAAATGCCGTCAGTGTGGGGGAAGAAATCACTTTGCAAACAAATGCAAGAAACCTCCAAAGCGCGTTAATCAGATCTTCTCGACAGATCGTCCCTCATCGTCAACAGACCAAGACGAAGATGTCGACTACATAACTAGCATAGAAGTGGAAGGTGCCGCTGTTTGTTCTGTCAAACCATCATCAGATAAGAACAGTTTCGCCAAGGAGATCTACTCCCAAATGCATATCGATGACACGCCTGTTAAATTTCAAGTAGATTGCGGCTCATCTATAAATATATTGCCGAAAAGCCTCGTTGACAAGCGACACTTAACACCCACTTCAAAAACTCTCATAATGTGGAATAAAACGGAAGTCACGCCATTAGGCACAGCAAGAATCGTTGTCACGAACCCCGAGAACCACAAGAAATACTCCGTAGAGTTCGTCGTGGTGTCGGAAAACTTAACTCCCCTGATCGGTGCAAGAGCTGCACAACACATGAAGTTGATTACCGTACACTGGGGGAATTTCAAGTCGGTACCAGCGCCCAAGTGGAATAAAGCAGTGGTGCATCAGTTACTGACAGCTCAGCGAGTAGTCACGCAATACCCAGATGTCTTCAAGAGCCAACTCGGATGCTTTCCGGGAACGGTGAAGCTAGAAGTCGATGCTAACGTGCAACCTGTCGTGACCCCAACTCGACGGATTCCCACAGCACTAAAAGAGAAATTCAAACAAGAGTTAGAGAGGCTCCAAAGTCTAGGAGTGGTCGTCCCAGTGGACAAGCCCACTCCATGGGTCAGTAGTGTAGTCGTGGCAACGAAGAAAACAGGAGCACTAAGAGTGTGCATAGACCCCAGACCGCTAAATGCAGCCCTCAAGAGAGAGCGTTACCAGCTTCCAATCCTTGACGATATCTTGCCTGAGCTGGCAAAGGCCAAAATATTCTCGACCGTGGACCTACGTTCGGGCTACTGGCATTGCACTCTTGACGAAGAATCTAGTCTTCTTACTACCTTCGCAACACCCTATGGCAGATACCGGTGGTGCAGGCTTCCATTTGGACTCTCCGTGTCCTCGGAGATATTCCAGAAAAGAGTAAACCAGGCATTGGAAGGCTTGGACGGTGTTCTGGACATAACTGATGACATCCTGATATATGGTGTCGGTAACACAGAAGACGAAGCCAATGCAGACCATGACCAAAAGCTGCTCAAACTTCTAGAGAGATGCCAGTCACGAGGCATAGCTCTCAACCCTGACAAGCTGAAGTTACGTCGACAGAGCGTTACCTTCATGGGTCATGTTCTCTCTAATGAAGGCATCAAGATTGATCCTGAAAAGGCCAAGGCTATAATGGAAATGCCAAGACCTACTGATGTGGAAGGAGTACAGCGGCTAAACGGCTTTGTCAATTACCTGGCAAAGTTTCTGCCAAAACTTGCAGACAGCATGGAACCAATCCGCCGACTGACTCGCAAAGACGTAAAGTGGAACTGGACAGAAGAGCAAGAAGATGCGCTTCAAGAAGTAAAGCGGCTGGTCACTGAAGCACCCGTACTAAGCTACTATGACCCGTCCAGCGACCTAGCCATCCAGTGCGACGCAAGTCAAAAGGGGCTAGGTGCAGCCCTGCTCCAGAATCAAAAGCCAGTGGCGTACGCAAGTCGAGCTCTCACAGAAACTGAGACAAGATACGCCCAGATAGAGAAAGAGATGCTAGCCATCGTCTACGCGCTGGAAAAGTTCAACCAGTTCACCTATGGAAGACACGTGACGGTCTACAGTGACCACAAACCTCTCGAGGCAATCCTAAAGAAACCTCTCGCATGCGCACCAAAACGTCTCCAAGGAATGATCATGAGGCTCCAAAAATACGACCTAGATGTTCAATATGAGAAAGGGAAGAACATGCACATCGCAGACTTTCTATCCCGAGCCTATCTGCCAAATACAGAACACCCGACGGGAGCAAGCTTTGAGCATGTCAATATGGCCAGTTCCCTCCCAATCTCAGATCAACGGCTACAGGAGATTCGGAAAGAGACGGAGAAGGATGAGACACTGCAAATCCTCAAGTCCGTAATCCTGCAAGGTTGGCCGTCTGAGAGACACGAGGCACCAGCACAAGTGACGCCCTATTACAGTATTCGAGATGAACTCGCAGTGCAAGATGGACTCATATTTAGAAGCGAGAGAGTCGTCATCCCGAAGACCCTACGTGGAGATATGAAGCAGAGGATTCACTCGTCACATATGGGTGCCGAGTCCTGCCTAAGAAGAGCACGAGAATGTATCTTCTGGCCAAACATGAATGCCGAAATTAAAGAGATGATAGCAGCATGTGAGACGTGCAGAAAGTACGAGAAGTCTCAACCAAAGGAAACCTTGATGTCAGTAGAGTCACCGTCTAGACCGTGGGAAAGGATTGGAGTAGACCTTTTCACATTTGACAACAAGGACTTCCTCATCACAGTCGATTACTTCAGCAATTACTGGGAAATCGACAAGCTTAACAACACCCTGGCGAGCACCGTAGTTCTAAAACTGAAGAGCCACTTTGCAAGATACGGATGCCCTGACCAGGTAGTCAGCGACAATGGGCCACAGTTTGACTCTGAAGTATTCCGCAAGTTCGCCAACACATGGGACTTTGAACATACCCCCAGCAGCCCTGGCAACAGCAAGGCCAATGGTAAAGTAGAATCCGCAGTCAAGACGGCGAAGAATCTTCTACGCAAAGCCCTTAGCAGTGGACGAGACCCATACATGGCAATCCTTGACTACCGAAATACGCCGACGCAAGGAATGGATTCTAGCCCAGCGCAAAGATTGATGAATCGGCGAACAAAGACCCTATTACCAACGGCAAGAGCGTTACTCCAGCCTAGAGTGACGTATCCAGAAAAGGAAAAGCGCAAACTGGAAAAGAAACAAGAACAGCAGGCCAAGTATTATAACCGTGGTGCCAAAGACCTTCAAGAGCTAGCTAAAGGCGATGTTGTCCGAATGAAGCCATTTCGTTTGGGCGACAAGATTTGGAAGAAGGCAGTTGTCACAGCCCGCCTAGACGAGAGATCGTACACCGTGGAGACACCTGAAGGAGGTGTTTACCGGAGAAACAGAGGACACCTCAAGAAGACACAGGAGAAAGCAGAGCATGTGACAGCTGACAGCGATAGAGACATAGCCAAGGGAGAGAGGTCAGCAGCAGAACAAGCGACACCAGCCAATACAAGCAGCCCACCTCTAACAGTTGAGGAAAGTACTACCCCATTGGTACCAGCAGCGGCTGCAACAAGCACTTCCCCGAGGCGACCACCAGCGCCTGTAAGACCTCAGCGAGAAAGGAGACCTCCCAGTTACCTCAAGGACTATGTCTGCAAATAACTAAATCGGACTGACAAATTCATAGACCGGACTGACAATTTGCGATGATCACAATAGTTGTTTGATTTTTTTTAATTGCTTTAAAAATCCATTCTTGATCAAGAACCAATGAGCAATATGGACTGAGACTATTATGCGAGCTACTTATCGCTAAGCTTCGTGATTCTTAGATATCAATGTTAGACTGCTGATTGATCCGCAGCACAAGATAAGACTCTTACACTCTTTGTTTCTCTTTCTTTCATAAAGGGAAGGATGTTACAAGATGTAGCTGATTAGAATATCGTGATTAGAATATTTGATTAACATGTTAATAGTCGGATGTTTGTTTTATTAAAGTCAGTCTCTTTAGCCACATACTAATGTGCGTACCTATCTAGAGCGCATATTGAAACATCAGTGCCCAACTCTGTGAGATGGCAACAGATTTACGTGAGTAATCGCGCAAGCAGAATGGATTCCGGAGATACCGGAAGTAAAATGAGAGGACATTTAAAACTTATAAAGGATAAATGTCACACTAGCTAGCAGTGAGTTATTAAAATTTGAGCTTGCTGAGATGTCAGCCAGGTAGCAAGTTCATACAGACATCATTATATAAGAATGTCACAAGGCTGACTCTAATTATTTTCCGTACAAAAGCTACCTTCTTTAGTCACTGAGGTGATGTGCTTAAGTTTTTTTTAACAAAATTTATAGTTTGCTAAGTGATGCCATTTAACTAGCTACCTCCCTTAGTCACTGCAAGATCTGATAAACCGTTTTCAATGTGTTGGGGGAAATTCTTCTTTAGACAGATCACGTTATTAAAGAACGTGGCAGGATGACTCGAATTATTTTCAGTAAGTAAGCTACCTTCTTTAGTCACTGAGGTGATGTGCTTAAGTTTTTTTTTTTAACAAAATCAATAGTTTGATCAGTGATGCCATTAACTACCTCCCTTATTTACGGTGGTGGACAAAACACTGACCCCCAGTCCATGGACTACCCCCATGGACTACCCAAATGGACTACCTAAAATGGACTACCCCTAAAAAATGGACTACCCTTAAAGTACTATTCCGAGTGTGTACCACTTACTGAGCTGTTGTTATACACACATAATTTGCACTTACGTCTTACCTTGTTTATTTTCAAGCCGTACGTATCCCTCTAGCCGCCATTTTGAATATATTATACTAAATGAACATCCGCTGATCACGAAAGTGTAGACTCAAATCAAGCAATCAATCTTTGGACTCATAGAGACAGACAAAACAGGCACTGCACTGCACTACAGAAGATCCAAACTTTTATAAATAGTATCAGATAGTTGCTTGAGACGCATCTTAAACATTTGGTGGCCAGAGAAAATTTTTGAATGAATAACTTTGGCAGCGCAGCGAGGAGAACAGAGCCGGTAGGCAGACAGATCCTGAGGAAAAATAGTGCTGAGTCTGGGCATGAGTCTTCGCTTTTTGAGGTCCGCAGATGTATAGTGTAATTCATTCAAAATGGCGGCTAGAGTTGTCGAAAGTAACCGAAGTAAGTGCAAATTATGTGTGTATAACAACAGCTCAGTAAGTGGTACACACTCGGAATAGTACTTTAAGGGTAGTCCATTTTTTAGGGGTAGTCCATTTTAGGTAGTCCATTTGGGTAGTCCATGGGGGTAGTCCATGGACTGGGGGTCAGTGTTTTGTCCACCACCCTTATTTACTGCAAGATATGAAAAACCGCTGTCAACGTGTTGGCTGAAATTCTTCTTTAGACAGATCATGTTCTCAAATAACATGATAGACGTGACTCGTCTGACAATTGCCAGACATACAAGCTCGACTGGTGACGAGTCACGTGACAACTCTCTCAAACACTACACTGTCCGTACAGACCGCTCGTTAAGTGGCAGGGGACTAAAAAGTTCAATGTCTGTAGGAAAGAAGGGGTCAAATTACAGTCTTCTTACACACAGAAACTATCAGTTTTTTCAAAGAAAAGTGGGAGACAGGGGAGCCCCCCCTGGCTCTACTATGCCTCAGTGCTAAGGGATAAAGCTCTGTTTTGTAATTTTGTAGGGGGGATGGCACCTCAAACAATGTTGCAATGTTTGAGCAGTGCTAAGTAGGTGATTAAGTTCATCCAAAAATTTCTGAGCTTTCTGTTTATGGTATTTAATGCAAAACTTACTGATATAAATAATAAATCTCTAGGTTTTTTTAAAGTTTTAGACCCACTCAATGCACAGATGTAGCTAAGAAATCACAAAGCCAGCTCATTAACAAGCCCAGCTGGCTTTTCTGGCCTTAGCAGCTCTCAAAGTTTACCTAAGTCTTTGTTTTCATGTGAAATTTCAGCCGGATTTAAGTTCTATTTCAGCTGGTTAAATCAGCCGGCAGCCAATCCTTAGCGACACCCCTATCAGTGCTGGGCCAATTTATTTAGACACATATGTTCATGTTCCTGGCAAAAATTTGATATTCTTTCAAAACAGCGTTATTAAAAGCACGTATGATTTCTTCAGGCAGGTGGGAAAATAATGAACGACAAGGCAAAGGAACTTACAACTATGCTAATGGTGATGTGTATGAAGGGGACTGGAAAAACAACTTGAGACATGGAAAAGGAGTCTACACATGTACTGCAACTAAGCTCAAAGTTTGTTATCCAATAAAATGATTATACTTTTTAAGGGAGAGAGGGAAAGCAAGGCTAAGAACACAAAAAATAAGCCACTGTGCAGTGTTTCATGTGCAGCATCATCTAGTGAACTTTGAGATGGATTCCGCTGAAAGTTCCAGCAATGAGTGCAAAAATTAAGTACCAAAAATCTACTTATAGTTCGGTAACATTTTATATACTAGTTGAACATCTCACTGAAGTTCATATGTCTTAGTGACCCCGTGATAAAACTCTAAAGCGTTCTCAAGAAAATTAAAGGCAAACTTCGTAAAAATGTTTAAAACGCGCACCATTTTGTTTTAAACTGGTGCGAAACGTCCATTTTAACTGAAATGTAGATCATTTCAAATTCATTTTTCTCTGGCGGGGTCAGCTTGAGAGCTAGAGTTTTGGTAGGTTTTTGTTAGCTGTGCTCAAACTTTTACCATGCTACGAGATCTCTTTGCTAACTTTATTTTTGCCTGTATTGCTCGAATGTTCAGCGGAAACCATCTTAGATGCACAGTTCTAGAAAATATCCATACCCACCCCATGGAAGGTGCTGGAATTCCGAGGAAGTGGGGGGTCTCAAGGGCCAATTTTTTTAAGAAAGGGGTGGGGAGATTCAAACCTAAAAACTTTCCATGGGAGGGGTGTGGATATTTTCTGGAACAACACAAAATACAATGGAACCCTGGAACCCTTTTAATCGGAGCACCAATAGGCCAACCAACACCTGACCAGATTAACAGGGAATGACTGAACAAAAAAAGGACTGTACAATGTTCAGGCCAAAATAAAGTGATCTAATCTGGTGACACATTCTTATCCCCATAGCCCTTTTTGCTTCTCCTAGCCTGCAGGGCATTGGCACAAGAAACAATTCGGGCTCTGGAGACAAAGGATTTCCAGTTCTAAATTCTGGGACTTCTGGTCTTCATGTATATGGTTGTGATGTTTCAATATACTGTGTGAGAGAATCATGGCATTTTTCACTTATTTTCAAGATTTCTTTGTTTTTGAACAGCCAATCAAAAAAATTCGAATTGATTCAAAACTTCTATGTCCCCAGAGCCCTTTGTTTCTTGTGCCAAGAAAAAACAAAAAGGGCTGTGGGGACAAGAATGGTGGTGACATTAACAAGGTGATTGAAAGGCAGGTATTACAAAATTATTGAACTATTTTATGCCTATATATCCATTAATCTTGATAAGATGTAATCTTTTTTTTCTTTCTTAAAAGTATGATGGAAACTGGCTTAATGGAAAGCTGAGTGGTCCAGGTAACATGGTTCTACCAAGTCATGTCTACCTGGGATCTTTCATTGAAAATGTGGTGAGTAGCTTTATTACATTCATGCCACAATCACTGTTTTGCTCCATTCTGGGACAGGACCTCCCTTGTTTACTTAGGTAGTTATTGGAAATATTCAAGTAGTTTTGTGGCCAACATGTGACATTTTGACCTGGAATTTTGGTTTAGAATTATTTGTACCTTCTTTAGCATCCTACGCAGACGTTCTTAGGGCTCGTCACACGTTTCTCCCCCCACAAAGAAACATGTGACAAGCCCTGAGAACGTCTGCGAAGGAAGCTATACCTTCTTGGGGTGTAATTGAGTTAAAGCCTCACCCACAAAACAAAACTTTTTAAAATTTCCAACAATCAATCATACTACTACTTTTATGCAGGAGTCACCCCATCTCTTGATTGGGGCCGCAAATTTTTTCCATTTTTTGCTTAATTTTCTTCCAATAAAAATGTTGAGTTATGATTTTTACTTGTTAGCCTTATGGTCCTGGACGGTATGTCTTTGACTTTGGTGTTGAGCAGCATGGGGAGTACATCATCGGCGAGAAGGTATCTCAGGATTTTAAATCAGTATCAAATAAGATTATGTAAACACTTTATTCAGAATTCAGTCAGTTGACACTTTTTAAAGTCCCATTTACACACGCTAAAACATCGGCACAGCACGGCAAATTTTTGGCACTGTGACCAAACCATTTTGGCATGCAGGGTTCTCAATAGAAATTTCAGCAGCTGTTGCTGTGTTGTTTTCACACTTTCAAGTGACACTCGTGACAGGTGTTACGGTAACTGAGAACCCTGGCATGGCACTATCCATTTACACGACCAAAACAAGAAAGTTTACTCCTGCTAGGCTTGGTTCCAATTTTCATCTCGGCAATCCTACTTTCCACGGTGCCTCGATTTACCCATGCCGAGACTACCTTCTGGAGGTAGTCTCAGCACCCCTAACAAATTGGGGACTAGTGCCACATTACATTTGGGACCGGTACATTTACACGTCGATAATTGGGAGTGCCGTGTCTAAAATTGTCAGCACGGTGCCAAAAAATTGCTGTGCTGTGCCGTGCCGTGCCCATTTTTTTGCACGTGTAAATAGGGTTTTAAGGAACTTTGAATAAGTTGTGGAGATGCGGTGCACTAAATGGTTAGCACTACTTACTTAATGCTCTTTATACCCTGTGGGACATAAGGCAACAACAATCTCTTCCCATGTAGCCCTGTTTTGTGCAGTATGTTGTGCCTCCCCCCCATGTGAGTTTTATCTCATTGAGCTCAGCTATGACAGTTCAGCACCAGGTGGTTTTTGGCTGACCAGGTTTTCTTTTGCCAGATGGTGTCTGGGGCAGGGCAACCTTAGGGATTGTTAGCAAAATGGGCCTCAAATTGAGTGGTCCAGATCACAGCACTGGCTGGGGTCACTGTGTTGTAGTTTTAGTCAAGACACTTAATCTAAAAACAATCGTTTCAAAAATGGCACTTTACCACTGAGAAAATGTTCGTGCATAGCAGAATACCCTATGGTCATTAAAAGAAGTTCAAAAATGCTCTAAACATTTTTTTACAGTCGTCATATGAACAAAAAAATGTCTTTTAGTAATGTTCTGCAAATATAATTATTAAAAACAACTCCATATTAGGGGGCTTTATAATCTGGAGAAATTGGTCTGTAAAGAGCTAAATATAACCTAAATTGTTTATATTTTGAAGGGGTTTATTATCTGTAGGAATTTTTCATCTGAGACATGGCTTTTCAGGGGGGAGGGGTTAACAGGTCTATCAGTTTTTATACTATCCCTAAGTTTGACAGGATGGCCCTATTCTCCCAGAGGAGACCTAAGATAGAGAAGAAGAAGTTAAACAGGGCTGATAAACCTTGCAAATTAGTGGTCTGTTGCTGAAATAAACAATAATTAGTTGATATTTTACTTGTTTTCAGAAAACAGTCACAAGAGAAGAGGTACACATTGAAGAGATTCCTGTATGGAGATGTCAACCAGATCTACATCCACTTGGTTCATAGAATTAATTGAACCAAAACAACATGTAGTAGATTCCAAACGACAATGCTTTGGATCAACACCTTGAGTATGCTTGCTTAGGTTCAGTTGGACAGAAACATGTCATTATAACGCAAATTTAGTTCAGTGCTGTGTTTTTTAATTGTCAGTTCAATACAAGGGAGTTTTAAATGACTTCTTTTACTCCACTCTTGTGAAGGCTTAAATGTACATAAGCATGAAATATGAAGCTTTTATTAAAGGTATATGCCAACAAAACTTCTATTTTTCAACATGATTTTGAGCTCATTTGGTGTGCGTTGAAGTGACGATTTTCTATTTCTGGAACATTTCTGAGTGCTGAAAATTTAATTGCTTCTTACTGACTCAAATAAATTCTCACACTTAAGTTGGGTTTATGATACATTGCTCATAATTAAATCATAGCTCTCAACCAATCAGATTGCAAGAAATGACAGATAATTTGCAGTTAACACAACTACGTCTTACTGAATCGACTTGCAGGTTGAAATGTTACAGTTAATTTTGAGAAAATACCTATGGAATGAATGGGACACTTTCAGAATGACTATATTATGAAACTTGTGATTGTACACATTATGTGTAACATGTTAAATACTATATTGATTTCATGACCATACCGTTGATTTGTAAGCTTGAATTTTAGAGAAATCCTACCTCATATAATTTCTGTGAATACAACTGTAACTAAATTGCCCAAAATTCCATGAGACTGAAAAATAGAACTAATATTTTAATGGAAAATATATTTAACAACTGAAATGACATAATATAAATCTTTTCATAATAAAAAATTCCTTTTAATAGTCCATCAGCTAGTGGGGTTGTATGGCTCACTTAAGGGGAACAAACGAAACTTCTCTAATATTACTCTTTGACTATTAAGCATCATAAAAATGTGTGATAGCAAGGATAAAACGGTAGCTTTCACTGTGTAAATCGAATATGAAATTTGCTCGCATATCCTTCTTTTGGCCGCCATCTTGGATTTTAAAACAAAAATCCTTATTTTTTTTTATTCGTTCTTAAATACTTACTGATTTTTTGCTTAGATATATATTTGAGAGGTACTACATATTCGGGACATTATTTAAGCATTGTTTACGGTAATAAAAGCAACGTACGCAATAAATGAGGTCGCAATATCCGCCATTTTGTTTTTCAGCTCGTTTTTCTTTTGCTCCTCAATCATCTAAAATAACAAAATTACCATAAAGGCGTTCCATCGCAATGCTACGTTTTTCCAAGTATTTTACACCATTAATCAGTATACCCCAAATCAGATTACATAGCTACGTCCACGCATAATTAGGTTAGAATAGGGCGCAGTTAAGAGATTATTGAGTACAGAACAGACAGAATCGCCACACTCGTATAAAGTCCTCCTTCACTGCTGCTATGCTTCTGTCAACTCTTCTGGAGCGGTGAAGGAATTACCGGAAGGGAATCAGTAGCTCTTCTCTAGATTGTGGCTTGAAAATTTCCTCTTGTAACATTGAGTTCGGTTAGTGGAGATGCCTCGCGTGGTGGGAGAACCTCTGGCTTTACTTTCCCGGGCGCCGTTCACTTTTCTCTTGCTTCACTTTCCCTGGCGCCGTGAATCTCACACTCTGACACGTCTTCTCGTACAGCTGATACACTTATGCTTTCGTATCTTTAATGATCACCTCGGATACTGCAACTCCTCCCCGCTAATCGCCATAGCTCGGACGTACGTTTCGTACGTTGGCAAAGCTCCACTTTTCTGGTCTTCGCACCTCTTCCCTCTTTTTTAAAGTACTTTGTATGTCCGTGGGACCATATGTTTGAAATAAAGGGCTGGGTTGGAAAATGACGATTGTTTTTTAGGGGGATTTATTCAAGACACTTGAATGGCAATGGTATTTTATCTATGCGCTCTCTTTTCTTCGTGAATTAATTTTTAAATCTGCACTTTTTGACCTTTTTGCTTTATTTTGTGTACAAACAGTCATATTGTGAACAATAATCAGCCGTGGCGACGTCGACATATGACATCATGTTGTTTTTGAAACACTAGAATGAACGAAATCATGGTGTTAGTTCCAATAAGTTTTAAATTTGCGTTTGAAAGCGATTCGTTTACGTTAAAAGAATGCAGGCAGCTTTGTAGCGTTTTCACCCCAAAAATCCAAGATGGCGGCCAAATTAAGAAGCGTATAGGGGAGCCAATTTAAAATTCGATTTATAAGTGAAAGCTACCGTTCCAACCTTGCTATCATACATTTTTGTGATGCTCAATAGGCAAGGATTAAGATAAGACATGTTTCGTTTGTTCCCCGAAAGTGAGCCATGAACCCAAATTTTCGGATCTCAGCTGATGGACTATAATATTTGTCCTCACATTTGGTAACAAAATTAACAACTTTATGACATCAGTAGTACCAATACAATTTTTTCTGTAAGATGTTAATAATTATTTCCAATATTTTTATTATACGTTAATGTATAATATAGCAGTACTAAATTACAACCGAGACCTTTGTAAACAACTGTTAGTAATGGGGATACTTCATTATATTACTAACATGAAAGCATAGCACATGTCACTGGAGTTTCACAATCTAAATAGTTATAATATTAGTGTCATTACAGTTCCAAGCGCCTTACCGTGGCCACCCAACAAACTTTTTTTCTTGTAATATTTTACATTTTCACTGCGTTTTGTTGTTAAAGACGATGTACGGTAACAACGTTGGAAGGAGGCATGTTCGTCAAACAAATAATAATATTACGAGAGCACACTTGTAAAAAAGTTTGTTGGGTGGCCACGGTAAGGTGCGTCCCACTGTAAATTTTTCAGTGAAACACAGTTTTGTTTAGATGATGAGAGCACATAACAAAAGATACAAGTATTAGGGTGCATTTTACAGGAGATTTAGACATTCTTAAAGCCATGATTAGAGACATTACAGAATAATTTTCTGAAAACCAGCATGCAAGAAATTGCATAGGTTGTTTGTTACTTGGTCATATTTGCAGTCTAAACTGGGTAAGACCATAAAATGGTCATCTCTCTAAAGCAGGCAATTAGAGTAAGAAGAAAGTCAGGTCCTGGCTCCAAGTGTATCTTCTTTTTTTGAGTAAGGGCCTGTTTACATGATTCCGGAATGACTTTCATTCCGGAACGAGTTCATTCCATCCCCATACATTTTTTCTGTATCTGTTTACATGATACCGAGATGAAAGTCAAGTCATTCCGGAATGAGTGCATTCCGGTTTTCATTCCGGAATGAAAGTTTCGTTCTGGAATGACATTTCATTCTGGTATCATGTAAACACAGAACGAAATTCGTTCCGAGATGAAATCGCAACTCATGAAACCGCATACGGACTCCACAGTTTGAATTCAGAGCGAAAAAACGTAATAGCATTTACTGTTTAGCCCAAAGAAGCAGCTCTATGGTCAAATTACTCGTTAAAATTGAAGATACGGCCATTAATGGGCACAAAAACATGTTTGCGCGAAACAGGCGCCATCTTGTTTTGATCTCGCGCGAACACCGCGCACGTGGAAATGCCTTTGGTTGAACCGGTCGACTCTGTCATGTAAACGCAGAACGAACTTCATTCCGGAACGAGTTTCGTTCCAGAATGAAAGTCATTCCGGAATCATGTAAACAGGCCCTAAGTTGTCTACAAATCATGGTCAAATCGTACCTATTTTTTACATGCATTATTTATTATCTACTTTACTTTTACTAAAGAATCTTTTCTTTGCAAATCTTAGAATAAAAAATGCCCATACCCAGCTAATAAGATACAAACCAGCTCCTCCCACTTTGACAAAAAGTTTTGGTTTAGGAGACGACAATGTCCGATAACAAAGCAGAGATCCTGGTCCAAGACGCCATCCAATAAACATTGACATGAAGATAACGTCGTTTACTTTTGCCGCAAGTGTTTGATACTGTTTAGTTTCTCGCATAAACCACCTGATCTGTAAGAACGGATTGGAGATCTCAGTCCCAAGTATGGTTGCAACAAGTTCAGGACCTGAGTATCCATCGAAGAGAATGTAAACTAAAGAACAGACTGATACCATATGATGTAACAGCATATCAATCCCCTCTGTACCCATGTAAAAGCACCACATAAAGTCAAAGATGAAGTAGCCAAGAGTAAACGTGGCAATGAATGTATGGAATGGGCTGTTTACCTCGCCCATCCAAACCAGCGGCCAGGGTCCAGTTATAAAACCACACCAATAGCACAGCAGCGATGTTAAGGATCCATGAAATATTGTGACTAATCGAATGTTCCATTCGTAGCTACGATGAGGGTTAATGATGCATAACAGGAAATAGAAGCTTGCCCAGATAAAAAACATCGACACACAAGGTATTGCGATGTCAGTGAAGCTCATGGTGGTCCGAAAGCCAAAGTCGCTCAGCATACTACAATCAAAATCAAACAACTTAATATCTAACTGTGGGAAAACAACACACTTATGTAAGGGTTATTTTTAGGCAACGAGAGGATATGTGATTTATTCACCGAGGGCACAGCCCTCGGTGAATAAATCACATATCCCTGAGGTGCCTAAAAATAACCGGCTTATTTTTCACATGGGCGAGGCATCAACAGTGGCTTAAAACAATAAGAAACATGCTTTTCTTCGTTGTTTTGATGTAGGTACGCTTAAGAAAAACAAATGTTTTTCCCGACACACACTTAACAACAGGAAAAAGGTTCCGAAAAGACGCACTGGGGTTTTCACATTGTTAAATTCTATAATAAACAGGTTATTTTTTTCGTTTTTGATACGCCGATGAAAACAATCAATGTGCGTGCCAAGCTAGCTTTACAATAGATAAAAGATTCCGAAAGTACGCATTGGGATTTTGTAATTGCCTAATAGTTCCGACAACTTTGTAATCACCTTTTTTCACCACTTTACTGCAAAGTTGGCAGAAGTGAGTGAGTCTGCGAAGGAAAGTTCTAATTTTTTGACAAATCCAGGCAATAACTTGGAGAAATTGCTATCCTCTAAGAATCTGGAAGAGGAGTACGAAAACTCTCAATTTAGCATTGAGGAGGCGACAGAAGGGTTGTTTAGCTTTAACCAGGCAGAAACAAATGGGAAGAAAACGTCGAAGAGGCTAGAGATATCATCGTCGAAGATGACAAATTAAAGAGCTGCTGGCCAGGAACAGTTAAAGGATCTCGAAGAACACTAAAAAAGGTAACCTTTTGGTGTTTGAATGTTTGATGTTAGCAACCGAACGGAATGAACTGCTTCGGAATTCTGAAAAAGCAAACGTCGAGGCAAGAGTTCCGGAACGCATTTCTCATATTTTCAATTAAGCAATTGCTCAGTAGTATTTAAAATGTAACAACAGTCTAGGTAAAATAAATGTTTCGCGATTAAAATAAAGTTGTGGTTTTGTTTGTAATACGAGGCTTGTGGCTGTGCTACAAGGGGAATATTACCGTAATATTCCCCTAGGGGATTATCACCTCTAATATTCCCCTAGGGGAATATTAGATATCAGCCCCGCTCTCCCCTGTTACAATCAAAGCCGTCCCCAGCTTTTCAGACAGTTGCTAATTAGCAGGGTTTATTCAATATAATCAGCCTGGAAGAACAAAGGAAAATGAGCCATGTGAAAAATAAGTAATAATAAAAAAACATTTTGGGACACTTTTTGTAAACTGGGTGCAAAAACACACTACCATAACTTTGTTAGTATGTTCTAGTCTCGATATTTTCTTTTAAATAACTATATTCTGATAAATTTATGTTAGTCTATTCTCACCATAACCCAGCCTAGGTTTGTTTCACAGGCTATTTCAGTTGTTGGTTGATTGTTATAAAAAATGATTTGAATACCTGGATGTCAACATTGCACTAGAGGGGGACGGAAGATGCGCCCATCTGGACTAGTTAAAGCTGCCCCAAGAATATTGGCCAGCTGGGTTGTAAAACAGCCATGTAATCAAATTCAGTTGAGGTATTAGCGGAGCTCCCAGAGGCGAGCAGAGCCCCATACACATAGAAACTCTACAGAAATAGGAGAACTATGCATTTGATTTTTCATGGTCATCATGGCTAGCGGTACAGTTTGCGGGTGCGTGCACTGTATGATGAACGACGTACATCACCCAAACATGGCGGCCATAATCCAGAAAAAGGTTAACGTTAAAGTTAACGACAGCTGTCATCTTCATTATTAGACCTACACACTATTGTCAATTGACAGCTGTCAAAACAAGGTATCCGCTGACCAGTATCACATGACCATATCACAGACTCAAGTGTTTAAGTTTGACTGTTGACCAGGTTATAGTGGGGCGGTTTTTTTTTTTTTAAAAAAAAAAAGGAACCACAAAAAAAAACACGAGCTTATGGTAAGGTGGAGAACACTCAAGAAGCTAGAGTTGCTCGAAATGAACTCTTATGTTTCTTTTGTGCTCTCCATCCAAACTTTTGACAAGTATCATAACTCGATACTGCATGCTAAAGCATGAACCTACTAAATCAAAATCGGAAAAAATAATAAAGATTGCTTGGCCTTAGTCAGAATTTTTAGTATCCCAACTGGTCATTCAGATATCACAGGGATACTCCCATCATTATAATAAGCACTTTATGCCTAATGCACCTATCAATGTTAAGCCCGAGGGGGGGTCGGGCAGGGGGTGGGGATTTTGACATTTTCTATAAAAAAATGTCAAATTCCCCACCCCCGGGACAAAATAATTGGTCAAAATCCCCATTAAAGATGGTCAGATGTCCTTCAAACCTTCTATAAATGACCAAAATCCCTACCCTGGGGCCATCACGTGCGATCAAAATCCCTACCCTGGGGACCTACCTCACGATCAAAATCCTGTGGTTAGCCCGACCCCCCCCCCCCCCCCTCGGGCTTAACATTGATAGGTGCATAACTGCAAGAAAATATTTAGTTTTGTTTCTCTGCAATGTTTCACGATGCATGCGCAGCCATGGAAACACTGACAGTCGAGTGGAAACAAAACTCACTGCTCCCCTTTGGACCAGTGCTTATTGTAACATGACACCTCCTGGACATGCAATGCACTCCACATGGCCTAGCTTTGCTTTACTGCATGAAACAGAGAATAATCTTTAAAGTGAAAAGGAACGCTAACTTAACTAGCCCCTTGAAGTGATGGGAACGTTAATTCCACCAAGAAACATCTCTTTATGGTTAAATTCCCTTCTTTGCACGCAAGCTCGACAGACTAGGTCTCTAACTGTATCGCACAAGTTAAGCCAATATTTTCAATTCAACTAATTGCTCGTCGCTGGAAGCTAAATAAGTGGCGAATTTCTCTTAATTTAAGACTGATCGTACAAAATATTTACGAAAGCTAGGCTTTTATCAAAACAAACTAACGTTTCTGCTCTGCCTCACCTGCACGCCTCACCTGCACGAAACGATAAACAAAGCTAAAATCTCCTCGAATCTATGACCAAAATCGCCCCAGGAAAGGATTTATCTACCACGAAAAAATAAAAACAACTTACCTTGTATAGAGTGAGACTAGAACATCTGTAATTCTTTCAATATTCAGCTGTTTTCGTCCTTCTGCCCGCCTAGCGAAAGACGCCTGCACGAAATTGTTCAAATCAAACCGGTCGAAGATTTGATCACGTGATAGACCGGAAGTGATCTTACCGGGATGGAGGAAGATGGCGCGAAAATTAGTATGCGGTTATTTTGTTGTTATTTTCTGTTTCAAAAATAATGCACATTGACAATCGCAGATGTATTCGGAAAAAAGTGAAATAGGATCGCTGGTCAAGAGAGATACACTGATCACACAAAAAGAATATCATTAGAGCGAGAAGAGATTCTGCATTTTTTTTTTTTGATCCCCCCCCCCAACCTCCCCCCCTAATAATAGAGACAAAAGATGGGTTCCTTTCAGTTTATTTCACCCAAGATCATCTTCCGCAAGCTTACTTTATTACATTCAGTTTCCTTAAATAATGTTCTTCTTATCAGCTGCAAGAAAAAGATCGCGAATTTTCGAGCAACTTCGGTCTTTTAGTGATGCAGACTGCATTATGTGCAGTTCTAATTTGGAAGGCTTGGCAATTTATGAAAGGTAATTGAAGCTTCCAACTTTCAAAAAAGTTATTTCACTTTTCTCATATAGATATACTGGTTAACCGTCTCTTTTATTTTTTACTGGATGGTTATACAATTGCCTTGAACCCACAGTTTTGATTAGACTGTGTCTTTTTGTTGTTTGATTGAGCTGTTTTGTCGGTGCCTTTAGCTCGCCTCTGGCTTTGCATTTTCTCCTCCTTCTCCTGCTGGTGCCTCCCCACCTCCCTCTACCGGACCCTCTCCTTTTCCCTCTTCCGATTGACCCTCTGACAAGTTCTGGGTTTTCCCTCCCATCTTTACGGCATCAGAATCAGTTTGCACTTCTTCCGCCTCTGTACCACCTGAGGGATCAGTCGCGGCTACCCCTCCTCTTTTTTACTGCTATCCTCCTCCTTGGCAGCTCCATCCTCGTTCTGCGGCACCTCGCCCCGTGTGACACTCCCTTCTTGAGCCTCTTGTTTTTCACCATCCTCCCAGAGAAGAATGACCTTCCTTGTTCCACGCCTCCATTTTCTCCAGTCACCACTTCCTGTTGACTTTTTATTTCAGCTTCCTCGCTCTCAGTAGTACTCACCTCTGTTGCAACTTCACCTTTTGAAGCGCTGTCTTCTTGATTGTCTTCTTGGCCTACCTGAGCAGTAGTATCTTCCTTAGCTGCCTCCTGAGCTACACCACCTGTCTGGCTCAGCTACCTTCTCCTGTGCACCACCATCTGCATCCGCCACCTGTTCCTTAGCACCACTGTCTGCCTCAGCTACCTCTCCCTGGGCACTGCTGTCTTCCTTAGCCACATTCTCCTGTGCACCACCGTCTGCCTCAGCTACCTCTTCCTGGGCACTGCTGTCTTCCTTAGTCCCCCCTCTCCTACCCTCCCCTCTTCCTTACCACATTCTCCTGTGCACCACCGTCAGCCTCTGTAACCTCTTCCTGTTTACCACTCTCTTCCTCTGCTACCTTCTCATGTGCTCCACCGTCTCCTTCAGCTACCTTCTCCTGAGCACCATCGTCCGCCTCTGCTTTCTTCTCCTGTGCATCACTGTCTTCATCTGCCACCTGTTCCTTAGCACCATTGTCTCCCTCAGCTACCTCCTCCTGGGCACTACTGTCTGCTTCAGCCACCTCCTGTGCACCACTGTCTGCTTCAGCCGCCTTCTGTTCACTACTGTCGGCCTCACCAGCTTTCTCCTGTGTTTCACCGTCTGCCTCAGCTACCTTCTTCTGCTCATCACCGTCTGCGTCAGCCATCCCTTCCTTAGCATCACTGTCTGCCTCAGTTTTCGTCACTTGTGCACCATCATCTGTCTCAGCTTCCTTCTCCTGTGCACCACTGTCTCCCCCATCCACCCCTTCCTTAGCACCACTGTCTG
Source organism: Oculina patagonica (assembly GCF_052425735.1). Classification (NCBI taxonomy): domain Eukaryota; kingdom Metazoa; phylum Cnidaria; class Anthozoa; order Scleractinia; family Oculinidae; genus Oculina; species Oculina patagonica. The sequence goes on along the minus strand of NC_135765.1, from coordinate 32,367,372 downwards.
CCTCAGCTACCTTCCCGGGTGCACCACCATCTGCCTCAACCACATCTTCCTTGGTACCACTATCTGCCTCAGCTGCCTTGTCCTGTGCACTATCATCCTCCCGATCCACCCCTTCCTTAGCACCACCGTCTGCATTAGCAACCTTCTCCTGTGCACCAACATCTGCCTCAACCACATCTTGCTTAGTACCACTGTCGGCCTCAGCAATCTCTTCCTGAGCATTACCACCTGCCTCAGTTGCAGTTACCTCCTCCTGGGCACCAACACCTGCCTCAGCCACCTCTTCCTTAGCACCACTGTTTGCCTCCACTACCTTCTCTGCCTCAGCAACCTCTTCCTTAGCATTACTCTCTGCCTCAGCTTCCTTGTCCTGAGCAGAGCTGTCTGTCTTAGCTACCTCTTTCTGATCACTACTGTCTTCCACAGGACCCTCACCTTGAGCAGAAACCTCGCCCTCAGCAGAACCCTCTTGATTGGCAGCCTCTCCTTTGGAATCACTGACTTCTTGGTCAGTACCATCTTGGGCTACCTCTTGCCGAGCTCCACTGCCTCCTTCAGATGACTCCTCTTGACTTCCACCCATTTCCTTTACTGCCTCCTCTTTGGTGCCACTATCTTCCTGAGCAAGCTCAACTGAGGCTGCACCCTCCTCTTGAGCCACTTGTTCTTTGGTAGCTCTGTCCTCCTGAGTAACTTCTTCCTTGGCAGCACCTTCATCCTGACCTTGTTCCTCTTGGACAGCATCCTTGGCTACATCTTCCTGGGAGACACTCTCTTCTTTAGCAACTTTTGCTTGAGTGGTACCCTCTTCCTTCTCAACCACTTCTTGGGCAGCGCTGTCTTCTTTGGATACTGTATCTTGGGAAGCTCCCTCTTCTTTTGAGACCTCCTCTAGGAAGGCACCTTCTTCCCGAGCTATTTCTTCTTGTGGGGACCTTATTTCCTCGACTACTACATCTTGTGCAGCAACGTCATCCTGAGCAACCTCTTGGCCCTCACTGACGGGTTGAATGACTTCATTCTCCACCGCCTCTTGCGAAGCGGCATCTTCCTTAGGTGCTTCCCCTTCAGTGATGCTTCTCTCCTCCTGAGATGAATCTTTGGGAGCACTTGCTTCACCTTCCTCCTGAAGTCCTTCTCGAGTCTCGTCCTTGCTTTGGACATCCTCAGATTTAGTTTCATCCTTTCCCTTGCTATCCTCCTCATCAGCTTTGGTCATATCAACCTCCTCTACAACAATCACTGGTACATATGGTACAACCTCACGTTGGGCTACTGCAATAGCCTCAGTTTTGGCCCCATCAACTAGCACTTCTGAAAAGCAGGACCACAGTTAGTGGCATTAATCTATTTGTTTATTAAGCTTGGTTCAATTCATAGATATTTTTTTGTGATTTTACTGTCGAGCCATGGTAACCAGGGTCGAATCACACCCACAACTAAATCCGACATTGCAGTAAAAAACAAAAGCATTTTACCTTGGGTTATTTAAGGCTAAAAATTCAGCCCTTACTTTAAACATTCTCTCAGGGGGAGTGACCACAGCCACATTTGTAATTAGGTCTCTGGTATTCTTATCCCTGGCATTCTAATCCCTTCCCGCCCACTCAGGTCATGATGCCAACTTTTTGTGATGTGTGGCATTACCTGGTGAACTGTGGGCCTTGTTCATGCTTTATGCTAACCAATGAGATGCCTCGGACCTAAAGATTAGGTTTGTAACTCCCATACGGCCTTACCAGCCCTCTTCTGACACAAAATGAAGACAAAATCCATGGCCATTGTTGATGATTTGAGCCAATCAGTGTGGACTATAGGATTATAATATTGAAACTTGAACAAATTGGAATGCTTTGATGTTTTTCTGCAAAGGGATTGGTTCCTTATCTTTCGATGGTTATTACAGTTATTACACGGTAATAACATGCTCACAATATTTTAATTAACAAGCTTTAACACATAGTCAATCATGATCTTATAATTCCCAAAAATACGACACAATTTCACTCACAATCTGTTTATGGAATAATATACTGTTAATTCATCTCTGGAAACACAAGCTTAAGCCACAACATTTGTCATTTTTCAAAACTTTTAATACTCTATTTCAATCACTTCATAATATGCAAAATGCCAATCTTATTTTTTCAAGTAAAACCATTAATTCTTTAATGTCTTTATACAAATATAACCCGGCCTCAAGAGTCCTCATGGGCCCGATGAGGATAAGTAAGTGAGTAAGTACAAATATAACACTGTACTCAAAACATTCTTCTGAAATACAGAAAAAATATTCAATCCCATAAAGAACAGTTGATATCATGCAAATGCGTCAATATTCACAAGACCAAGTAGAGTAATGTAGCTTTGTATAATAAATAAATGTAGTTAACTTAAACTAAAACAAAAATCCACTCATAAAACCATAATTAGCATAGCAGTGCTACTAAGATGGAAAAATACAGACAGGACTTGGCTTCCAGAAATTGGGGGGGGGGGGGAGGAGAGAGACTCCTAATGAAAGAGATGGGGATGCTCATTGTCTTGTTTAGGGGTGTAAATTGTGGTTTTTAGCTTCACTTAGGACAAAACGACTATATTTTTGTCCATAAAGATCATGTTTAGGGCTGCACATGTACTGTATTTTTGATCTAAACTGATCACATTCAGACATGAAAAATGGTATCTTTTAGGGGTCAAAAAAAAGCTTGAGCCACACTCAGTTTGGTATCCTTAAGGTTTAAATTCAAATTTTCAGACAAGCATCCCTGTTTCCCCCCCCCCCCCCCCCCACTTGAGTCGACTGCTGAAAGCATGGGAAGGAAGAGAGAGGGGGGACTGGCGTGGCAGGCGGGTGCATGGCTTCCTCCTTCCCATCTCCTTCGCGTCTTCCATTTTCGCATATAGAGAGTTCCCACTGCGGACGTCACCCCTCTCCACCCCCTGCTGGCTTGGCAAAAATTTCCATTTCCCAAGATACAGCATTTTCTATGGACTAGTCTAAACTTCCATGAACACTTGATCATAAAGTGATCATAAAGAATAAAACAGGATAAATAGGTGCATGGCAAACTTTTTTTTAACAAATGTCCAGACTACTTACAGCATCGATACTCTGAAGCTATTAAATTACTTGCTTATTTTGGGTAATTGTATTTTTAATGCAATCATTTCTTCACAGTGTCAAGTGGTTGTCTTCTTTTCTACCAAGCAAAATAAACTCCATTCTTTGCTAGTGAGACTTTTTTTATGCTTTCCACTTATGAATGGCTGTATTTGTCATTATCATTAAACTTTTATTGTGTCCGGTGTACAACCGCAGCAGCCAACATTTTGGAGGGGTTTTCAATACAATTGTATTGAAATATTAATATTAATTTTAGAAATGGCATGTGAAAGGAGATTCTTCCAGTTCCTTGAAGCTAGAAGCTGTTCACCATTATGCCATTTGATCTTCATGCAGAAAAAGAAAATGAGATTTAAAATTTGTCAAACTCTTCAATACTGATGGATGGCCAGTTACTGAGAATAAAACACATTATTTTTGTCAAGTTAGCATGTGTACAATAGCCTTGTCCCTTCAAAATAACTTGAGGAGCTAATAACAATTAACACCTATGAAAAATTAATAATGGATTTATCATTTCTTTACATGGGTGTAAATTATCTTGAAGGTCATTAGCGGGGGATCCAAAAGAGACACAAAATATCTATTATTAAATTTTTCTTTAGGATGCCCGTCTAATGATGTTAGAAATACATTTTGTATAGAGCAGTGTAAAACCAATTTCCTTTAAGACAAAAATATTAACTCTCAAATTGACAAAAAACAGCACATACACATTTTAGTTCTTTGAAAATAGTCACAAGGTGAATGTTGTATGACACAAAGCTGTGTTCAAGACATGTTTACCATTAAGTTCTACCATATTATTCACAATACAATGTTATGCAACTAATAATGCTACCACCCTTCATGCATCTATTCAGTCTTGACTCTAATTAATAAATTGATCAGATTTTATTACAAATTATATGAATCTCTCACAAGAATGCCTGATTATCTAAACATGTAGTTTTGAGAGCGAATGGTTTTGTGTTTACAGAAACGGTCTGCTAGAGAATGTTGCTATATAAAAAAAATACAGACTTTGAGCCAATTTGCAATAATTTACTCTTACATGCCTTGGCTTAAAACCAAAACAAATTTTGAACAATGCACAAATACATTAAGATCCACAGACCAAAACCGAGAATGCATATATTTTATATTATTCTATGTACATAACACCCTGGGCTGAATACCTTTCAAATCAAAACACTTTGCATGGAGCAATTGAGTAGCACAAAAACAACAACTCTTACTGTTTGAGTTTTGAAACTACATGTAACCTCTCTCGCAATATTCATGCTGCAAAAATGGTTGCCTTGTAATATTACAGCTTTTACTTTACTTCAAATACTAAGAATCATTCATGCTTGTTCCCTTGGGACATTAAGTTAAGTTTCCGATAAAGCATTAATAATAAATTTAAATACATCTACCATAGTTTATTATAACTATGTTATAAGATAATAGTTTTAAGTTAATCTTCTGATGGTTTAGAATCATCAGCATCCTCTGTTACTGATGGGTCAACATCATCGTTACCCTTATCTTCCTCACCCTCCGCTACTTTCTCACCCTCCGCTACTTCCCCCTGTTTCTCGTCACCCTCAGTTTCTTCCTGTTTTTCCTCCTCGGTTTTTCCTCTGAGGCTACCTCTCCCTCACTTTGAGGTAAAGACTCTGAACTTTTCATGGCCTTTACCTCTTCCCTTGCCTTGTGACCCCGAAAACTAGCCTGAATCTTAACTACGGCGCTCTGCAAATCGGGATCATTTACATCAAGATCTATTTCCTCTGCCTCACCTTCTACCTCCCCCCCAGCTGCCCCATCAGCTTGTACATCTGCAGCTTCCTCTCCCGGTTTTTCTGCATCCTCAGCTTTTTCAGCAGCATCCGTGGTCTCCCCAGCAGCCTCTTCCGTTACAGTCTCTTCAGCTTGAGCATCTTCTGTTTCTTCCTTATCGACAGCGTCTGCTGCCTCTGCACTTTCAGCTGCAACGGCTTCATCAGGTTGTCCATCTTGCTCCGTAGGCTCCTCCTTTTCAGCTTCTGCTTCTTGAGTGACAGCTTCTGCCTCTGCTGCTGCAGGCTCATCAGGTTGTGCATCTGGGACTTGGTCCTCACTGGCTTTCTCTTGCGTCTCGGGCTCCTCAGGTACTTCTGCATCTCCTGACACTGCAGGCTCCGCATCTGGAGTTTCCTCAACCTTGCCACTCTCTCCTGCGGCACCTACACTTTCAGAAACCTGTTCCTGGCTTTGTGAAGCCTTTATGTCCTTAACTTTTTCTCTAGCCTGGTGACCACGGAAACTAGCCTGAATTTTGACGGCTGCAGCTTCTTCATCTTTCTGTTTCTTGACATCTTCCCTGACCTTGTGTCCTCGGAAGCTTGCTTGTATTTTGGTTGCAGCTAACTGCACTTCAGGGTCATTTAGATCAATGTCAACTTCTTCTCCTTTCTGCAGTCTTTCCATTTGATCACCCTTTTTTGCATCATCTTTGCCAGTTTCTGCAAGTTCATGAATAATACGTCATTATCTTAGGGCCTGATTACATGGCAAATTTCATCCCGAGCTGAAATTTCAGCCCGTTTTGCTAGGCTGAGATTTCAGCTCGGCTTCCAAAACAAATCTTCTTTTAAACACGTTTGCGATTACATGAAGAAAGTTTCATCCTGGGCCAAAGTAAATCCCGGGCTGAAATTTCCAGCCTGGTTTTTCAAACTGGGCTGTAAATCTCAGCCCAGGCAAACAGGCTGAAAAACATCATGTAAGATTTCACGTTTTCAATATCAGCCGGGCTGAAAGTGAGCTTAGGGATGCACAGTGGTGGTTTTCAACAGAAAAAATGGCGGCCATGATAATTATTCAGTTTTAAAAGTGTTCAACCTGGGCTGAAATATTCTCCATGTAATAGCAACAAAATTCCAGCCCGGGCTGAAATTCTCCATGTAATCAGGCCCTTAGACATCGGTTTGTTCACAAAAGGAGGATTCTCATTTTGGAAGCTGTAGATTCATAACAACGAGTTTCTTTTGATTATTTGAACTACGGCTGATTTTAACAAAAAAATAATAATCAGTATTTAACAAATGACTGTTTCTGCTTTCGTTTCCAGCCATCATTTTCCATAAAACATAAAACTAATATTGTCCTAAAATATTAAATAATACATACAAATTTAGAGCTCTTCTAATGAGATAAAATACAAAGTTAGAACCTTTCCTTCACAAGGTAAACAGTTTCTGTTTCCTTTCAGCTGTCGACATTGTACAAAAGTAAACTTGGATTTCAAAATGTCTAAGCAATAAGCAAGCTTAAATGTGACCGAGTTAGTTTTTTTCCTTATTTTAACCTCATCGCCGTAATTCGTTTATTTATTTCATATTAAACTCGATTTATTCCCTTGAATTAAAATAAAAGACAAAAACAAAGGATTAAGATTGTACCAAAATAACGAAGCATCTGTATTCGTTTAATAAGAAAGTTCAAAATGGATTTTACACCCTTTTAGCACAAGTGATCACTATATGTAAGAGCGGTCCATGTAAGCAATTGTAATTAGAAGCGACCGGAAAGCGGATTTCAAATTACAGCTGAAAATTTTCGTTTTAGCTTTCCTTTTTAGCAAGCTTCCCCTCTGTTTAACAGATTATTTACCCAGACATGTAAACACCGTTGTTGCTAAAAGCAAAAGCATACCTTCTCGGATCAGAAGTTGGTTTCTGAAATACTGTGCAGCAAAATTGATGATGTCCTCAGGCTGTTCTCGCAATACTTCCCGCGCCAAACCTTCCAATAAGTTCTGAAAACCGGGTGGAACTCGTAGTTTCATAGGAGCGTATTGCACCGCCATGTTGAGGGTTCAATCTTTCGCTGAAACGGACCAAAACGAGCAGAGATAGGATCTAAATCAAGAGAATCTAATTGCAGTAATCGCGCGACATCAGAATAATGGCAGACGTCTCTATGACGACAGCAATAATTAACCGCTAATTGCGGAAATTGCCGAGTTAGACCTGGGACCAAGTGGACAATTTAGTTCCCAGGGATTTCTCTATCGGCTCGGCCAAGTTCCAAATTTTTGGGGCAATTAAGTGTCTTCGAAGCCTCTCTCATATATTTTTCGATTTTTTTTGCCACAGTTAGAAACATTTAAAAAATGTGTAAGAAATAGAAGATAATACATGGTTGCACTGAGATGTGAAATTCATCTCCAAGTGTTCAAATTGATATCTCACTCATTTCACTGTGCTCACTCGTGAGATATTGATTCAAACACAAGAAGAGAAACTTTATATCTTCAAGCAACCATGAAGATGAAGTATTTAACATGACACGAGCATGCAACAAAGAAAAATTCTGAGTCCCCAATGGGAATCGAACCCATGGCCTCCCAGATACCGGTCACGGGGCGCTCTAACCAACTGAGCAACGAGAGACTCGTTGTGAGCTGGGCCATTTTAACTTACATTTTACTCAAGCAACCACGTTTTAATTTTTTATTTTATAAACCTACTAAACAGATTTCCGACCTTTTTTCAAAGATTTCCAAAGATTTTCAAAATGTCGTCCGAAGGTTGTATGAATGTTTCCGAAGATTTTTCGAACTTTTCCATAATTTTTTGAAGATTTCCGAAGATTGGCAAGGAAGATCCAAACATGTTTTGACTAAAATATATTGACAAACTTTGGCTCATTTAGCATTACAATATGACAAACTCTTCAACAAAATAATGTGTCTAAATCTATATCTTCACATTTGATAGATATCACATCTTGTACAGTGTAAAGATATGATTTTTCTCAGTGAGAAAAATCCTGGTAATTCACTGTAGTTTATATAATAAAGAATAATACCTTAGTGCATGCACACAGCCATATCACCCCAGGCAACAACACCCTTGCCCTGCCCCTATCTATCTATCCGTAAAATAAGAAAAATCTTAAATTGATTTCAGAGCTGAAGTTTCGTCTATATTTACAGCACCAGAACAATAGCTGACGATATTACGTTCCTGAGCTATTGTTCTGGTGCTGAGGTAAGATCCCAACGTCGTTCAATTTAAGATTTTATATCGATTTACAGAGCTATCATATCTATCCAGCAAAATATAGAAAATATTAAAATTGATATCTTCAGATGCTGAAGTTTGGTATTATAGTTGACAGAAGAGAATAATTTAGCGGAAAAATTTCATGTATTTCACTATAATTATATAATAATAAATAAAATTTTTAATTCAAAGTGCTTAAACCTCTGTTACAGGGATATTGTCAAAAGAGGAAAATTTCAGCAGAGGTGTAACCAACTCTATACACAAATAACAAGAATAGAGAATTTAATGTACAAATTCAATGCCACTTTCCTTGATGTAAAATCTTTGAACTTTTCTGCTTGGTGGGTTAGTCCTACAAACTGAATAAATCAAATCTACTCCATTTTGAGTCCTGTTCCTGTCAAATTCATATCGAAAATTCACTAGTCTCTGCCAGGCCTGGCACAAATGTTCACGAGATGCCGATTTTTCTGTAGATCCGAAGATTGACTGTTTTGTAGCAATCAGCACAACATGATACTGTTGTGCATACTTTCTTACAACATCAACAACTTTTCTCTGATTAGATTCTTGATGACTAAGACTCTCTCCGCCACTGCATCTGTCAAGCCAGTAAAATGCGCTTAAACTGTCAATCATAAAGACACCCACTTCAGGTTTAGCAGCTAACAGGTTTTCAAGCGACAAGACAGTCGCCAACAATTGAATGCTGCTGTTACAATGAACAATAAACAGAAGGCCGAGGCAAGACTTGATGAAGTTCTCATAATCACTATACTTCTCAGGATAACGAGTTGAGTCATCTCCAGAAACGTTTTCCAAGTGGTTAGTTCTGGTATTTTCTGGAAAAGCACCAGCTTGAGTTTCTTTTATTGCACTTAAAATCCTGTGTTCCATAATTGTCACCAGTCGCAGTAACTGAAAGTGGTAATCAGTGTCCACGAACACAACACCGACAGACCTGCCATTCAGCTTCAGATCCTTCCAGGATTTTGGAAGAATGCAGTTAGTTATTAGATGAAGTAGCATCTCAGTTTTGCCACTTCCTTCTTGACCACAAAACTCCACAACATTTCCTGGCTGAATGCCCTCTGGTATGTCAGCAAAGAGATCTGCATCCAGTCCATCTAAAGCATGTTTGCCGCCTAACCGCACAAACAACTAAAACAACAACAATAATAACAGTACTGTTTATTCATAGCACAATTAAAAATTTTAAAAGGGTGACTCTAAAATAATTATTGTTATTACATACTCTAAGTGTTATTTCACTGCTCTGCAGAGATACGTGAATGATTGTCATTGATTTTTGCCAGGGAACAAAAAATTCCAGGGTTCCTACTCTTTTGAGCTTAAATGACATTTTATGAATTTCTTTTACCTTTTTTGCTTTTCATCCTCCTCTTTGCCTTTTCCTTGATTTTGGGTACGTTTTACCCTTTTTCTCACAAAAAATAACAGCAACACAGCTCCTTCAAAATGCAATTTATAAACAGATATACTACTATAAATTACAAACAAGCTTAAATAAAATAAGGAAGACAGGGAACTGAACTTACATTAAGCTTAATAGCTATTGGGACAAGAATATATTTTTCTGGATTGGACGTTCAAAAAGTGAAGGACAAATAAAAACTGAGATGAAAGCCCCACCCGAGATTCAAATCAAACCTGATTACTATTTAAAAATATTTTTATAGTTTTTGTTTGTATACTCGCACTCCTAACAAAGATATTGAGCCAAAAAACAAAAGTTTACCTGTGCAGCGGATTCAGCCGCCATGTTGGCCGGGAGAATGATAGAAGCCTGGGCTTTACCGGAAATGGCTAAGAAAACTAGAAAACCGGAAATGATCTTAGTGGAAAATGTATTGACCCAAAGGCCTTCTGGGAATTTGTAGTGACATCAAATATGGCGACCAAACCGGCAATATGGACAGTTCCTTTATTTCTTGGACTTTTATACGCTGGTAAGAAGAGTTTTGATGTGCAAAAACTCATGTATCGTATAAAATTGGCACTACTGTATCTCACGAATAATTTCAATATCTTCATTTTGTGCGGTAGAGATTGTCAAAATATCTTTGAAAAGTGGGCATACTTTTTGTCTAGTGAACCGGAGCAAAATTTGTTAGCTTATAATTTCTAGGCTTTTCGATTTGTCTTGTATATCTTTTATGTTGTTTTACGCTTTGATATAAAGAGAACGTGGTCTTTGTCCATAGTTGAAACGCCTTTTATATGCTTCAAACTATATTCTATATGTGCTAAATAAACTTTTGCATTGTGTTTTGCAGTATCAGGAGATAAGGTCGCCCAGAAAATTTATCAAGACTTAACAGGCATTCTTCCTTGTGTCGTTCTGACAAATGCGACACATCAAATTGGATGTACTTGTAAGTGGCTTGCAGTTATTATTTCACAAAGAGAATTAATCTTGACATCTTCTGTAAATTATTTGTCAAGAAATGAGTTTGTTTCAGCTCAGCCTTCTATAGCGTGAGTAGATTTCCATGCTCACTTCTTATAGGAGGGGTGGTGAATGGTCCTTCAAAAAATGCGGGTCTCGCAAAATGTTTGCCAAATTTCAGGGCTCTCGTTGTCTCGAATTTTTTTTTGACGCCTTCTCAGAGTCTTGATTTCTTTTGCAAGGCTAAAAAGGAAAAAAAGAAAAGGCATCAGTCTCCGTGTCTCACAAAGTCTCGCATTTACCATTCAACACCCCCCCCCCCCCTATAGGGACAAGGAAGGTGCGAACTTTTTCTTTCTCATACTTTTTGCTCCCTGATCATACCCCTTCCATAGTGGTGCCCATCTCTTTGTGCTTTTTTTGCTGAAAATATTGCAAACGTTTTTCTTTTTTTTTCTGGTTCCAACCAACTTGGCTTTCCGCCCTCTCTTTTTCCTCCTCTTATAGTCTTCCTTTCCCCACCCATTTACACATGCCAGGGTACATTCTGTGTACATGTCATACCAAAAAAAAGCCAAGTTTTTATTTAGGTCTACACCGCCGGCAAAGGTCCTTTGTTATTCTTACCTGAAATAAAGGTGTGTTTACACGACAGTGAAAGTTGGGTCTGGACCCGTCAAAGAATTGGTCCAGACCTGACCACTTTTGTAGAGAAACAGTCAAATCAAAATGGGGCAATAGGTGCCTAATTGGCCCATTTTGATTATCTGTACGCCAGTTTGTCATCTGTATGCCAGTTAAAAGGTGCTGACGACAATTGTACGCCAGTACGCCCTGCCATTTTGAAATCCATGCTGAAGATCTCAAAACCTACATGGAATGCAGCCTGGTGCACATGGCTCCCCCCACATTCTTGCTCTACTCAAGAGACAACTGAGTTTTAAGCCAAAAAGTTCCTTATTGACAACTTAGCTCAACTGAGATTCTCAGATTGATTGTTACTCCATGTTAATTTTTTTCCCCCGAAAAAAATGAAAAAAAAAGGCGGGGCGGTAGTAGTGCTCTAGTGTGCGGCAGGCTTTAAAGCTACATTATTGCTGGTATTATTTATAACTTTTTCCTTACAAGTTTCTATACACCTCTTGAGCAGAGGATTTCTGTGTAATATTGCTACAAAGGCTCTCTTGTTCGCTTATGATTTTGTTTGTTTATGTTTTACAGCTAGTATGAATGGACATGTTGGCATTCTTCACTACATTGAAAATAGAAGTGACATTGACTGGATAATTCAAGGAAAACATGCACCCTACATAGCATTGTTCAAATCTGACCTGTTTGACCTGTAAGTGTTGGTAAATAAGATTTTACTATACAGTCAAAACTAACAAAACGTGCAAGGCAAAGACGCAACAGTAGTGTTAATCAAAACTATAACAAAATACTCAAATCTGATTGGTTATTGGCAGGTGTAATTTGAGTAGTAATGGGGGGGGGGGCATATATTTCGTGACTGTATAATTGGAGAGTTACCATAAACTATACGCCTTATGTTTGAGAAATTGGACCGTGCATCTGCAATTTTAATGGTGTACGCTGTGGTTCCAAAGAAGACCTGTGTGGTCATCCTGGACAAGTAGATTTTCCAGTTGGGCAAGTGACTTTTCATCACATGCTTACTTTCCTGATGGCAAAGGGTCCAGGCAAGCTGTCTACCAGCTAAATTATGATTTTAAAACATACATAAACCCTGCACATGTGTGCATGGATCACCAGTTATGTTACTGTGATACAATTTCACAGGACAACATAACTAGCAATGTCTTAATTACTGTCTTTTTTTATTTTTCAGGGAGATGCTTAATCCTCTTATAGAGAATAATAAGATTAGTGGAGCTCTGATCATAGCTGTTCCTTCAGGAAAACACAGATATACTCCTCAGAAAGGTATTTTACCCTGTTCATACCAGGGGGAGGGGGGGGGGCTTTTGAGGCCCGCGCTGACTTTGACTCTTATAACTTTTTTAAGTTTTAACCAAACGCTGCCAAACTTTCTGAGTTTTCCTAAAATTAATCTGGCAATAATTTGGTGGGGTTGAATGATGTGTCAGGAACTTGACATCACCATGGCAACAGATTGATTGAGCAGTCTGGGTTCGAGCCCTAACCGGCGTCATTGTGCTGAGTTCTTGGGCAAGGCGCTTTACTCTCATAATGCCTCTCTCCACCCGGATGTACTGTTGGGTGGTAACTCTGCGATGGACTCGCATCTCTTCCAGGGGGGAGTAGAAATACTCCTAGTCGCTACATGCTATGGAAACCAGGTTAAGCTCCGGCCTGATGGGCCACTAGGCTCGTATATGCAGACTTTTACTTTACTCTTAGTACTGTTACCTAAATAAGTTAATTAATATTGATATACGGTATTTTGTTATTATTGCAGGTTCTCCTGACTACACATGTCCCAATGATAACTTTGGTAAGTAACATGATTGAAGTTTCTTGGTTAATCAGAGAGAAGAAAGAAAAGAGAAAAGAATTAAACAAATCATAGATTAAAAATATTAAAGGGCTCACTGTTTTTTGCTGTTGTATTTCAGGAGCTTACAGTAAGGATTCAAATTATACACACTGCAAAGCACTGAAGTGGAACAAGGATGTAAGTAGCCACTAGCCACAATTCCCAGCCCTGATATAGACCCAATGCAAACATGGCAGCTGTTAATTTTCGGCTCCCAGAAGAATCATTTGTCAACAAAATTAAATTACTCTAACTTAAAGATAAAGTCAAAGTTAATCAGCGTATGAAGTTTAAAGGCTATACTTTCATTTAATAGATGGGAAGTTACAGGGACATTTATATTGCCAAAAACATGAAAACAAGGCTAGGCAGGCCGGGGTGACTTTTTCCATACAAATCTCTTAAATTTGAATGAGTCAAAACTTTGCAGCCATTTAACCCAAAAACTGAAACTTCTCAGAATAGCATAATATTTCATATATAATTATTTATGTGTCACCATCAGCGTGTTAAGAAACTTGACCAAACAACAGAAATGAATGACTATTGTAGTAGCTTTCGTTACTGTATCCTTACACTTGTGTGCATTTTATCAGTGCTTTGATTCTCTTCAAGAGTACAGTTGAACCTCTCCTTATGGACACCTCGATAATGCGGACATCACCCTTATACGGGCAGATGACTCAGACCAAAAGAGACCAAAATTCATAGAATCTCTACCTCTGTCATACGGTCAACTCCTTTGGTGTCTTTAAAAAAAGGAGGATCAACTGTACTGCACTTGGCTTTAGCTTCAAAATGTTTCTTTGAGGTTTGTTTAGTCATCGTATCACGGTTCCAGATGTATGTTTTAACAGGCAAGATGTCAAACAAATTCCAAGAGCTCAAACTCCCACTGTTCTCCCCAAACCATTAGAACTTTATATTAATTTGTTGGAGTAGGTAACTGAACTTGTCAGGTATTTGACCACTCTTGAGATTATCTGGAACACTGCATATAAATGTTATTAGGAGCATATAGACCTAAGGCATAGTCAAATACTCTCAAATTGAAAATCAAGTTTTTAATTGTAATTTTACCTTCTTGTAAGAATTATTTTTATTCATTCTCCATTTATTTTTATCACTGTTGATCTTCCTTCCCAGCCATTTGACTCCAAATCATGCTCCAGTCCTCAATGATATGAGTTATTTATAACAGGTTTGATTTCCTCTTTGCAGGGAAGTGGAATGTCATTCAATTATTATGATATACCCATGTTTGCTTTGGATGATGAGAACGAAGTGGATGCGCTTATTAAGGTACAAGATTTGAGAGTATAGAAGTGGCTTTCTTTTCATGAACACAAAACACTGAAAAGAAAGCCGCTTCTAATTTCGGAGTTTTTCGCATACTTTTTTTCTCAAAAACGAAGTGCAAACCAGCGAAAAAACTTCGGAACAATGTTTCTCATGTAAAAAGAAGTTCACATGCCATTTGAAGTTCTGCTATTTTTGAGCACTTTCAAAAATGGCCAAAAAACCAAAGTGACATTCTTGCCGCCATGCCTTCAATTAGTAGTTTTGTGAATCCAGCATACTTCCTCATGGAGTATTATTTTGTGGAAAAAGCAGTTGAGGACTCAGGTGCATATGAAGCCATCAAGTTTATTCCCCTCTCAAAAAATGACCTCTGAATATTAATTTTTAACAATAATTTATAAATGTTGTGGTTGAAATTTATCTTTGGTTTAAAATTTTTCAAACCAGTTTGATGTTTATTCCTTTTGTTTCAGATTATGATAATGAGTCAAGACAATGAAAAATAAAAATTAAACTAGTTTGAAAAGTTTTAAATGAAAAGTAATTTTAAACCACAACATATACAAGAAGTTTTAACATAATCTGTAGTCCTCTTTTTCAAAATTGTACATATCCTTGTAAAAAAAAAACATAAAACTGGGATGCAATTCTTACCAGAGCTAAACCCTTTCAGTCCCTCTCTTCTCCCTAGTCCCCCCAAAAAACTTTAACTTTGCTTTTAAGTGGTCCAAAACTTAATGAGATCTCCATCATACCTGTTATTGCAGTGTTACAGAGACTACAACAGTCAAAGAAACCCTGACTACCCACTGTGTGCTGTACAGCTGAAG
Organism: Oculina patagonica; assembly: GCF_052425735.1. NCBI lineage: Eukaryota > Metazoa > Cnidaria > Anthozoa > Scleractinia > Oculinidae > Oculina > Oculina patagonica. The sequence continues at coordinate 32,352,146 of NC_135765.1, read as the reverse complement.
GATTTCATGTATGCCGCCAAAAATACTCCGACCTGTATCAGAAAGACCAACATGCCTAACCCTATTGGCAGTAAGTTTTGTTGAAGTTCCTGTGGTATACCATATAATGATGATGATGATATTGAATTTATATAGCACATTTTTCATATATACGGTATATGTTCAAATGCGCTGTACACATACTGTAATTTACTACAAAAAGGCCAGACCACAACACCGGGAACTTCGTGCCCTACTCTTTGTGAATAGTGTGTGGGTTCTTAAATCTCCCCTGTTACAAGACTGAAGATACAGGAAACGGGACCTATGATTTATCGTCCTTTTCCAAGAAGACTAGAATAATGTCTAACCATTTGCAGATGTAATTACAAAGGCAGCACATTCTTCTCAGTTATTTTAAGACCCTGAGTGTTGGTCCGGTCTGGTGTTTGAACCCACAATCTCCCACACAGCAGTCCGGCGCTCTACCAACTGAGCTAACCATGATGTAGAAACATGAGTTAGAGACAGCTTTTACCGCATTGAGAAATTTTGATTACTTGGAAGAAATACACTTAATACCTAAGAGTGTCACATAATGACCCAGACAAGGGCTCAAACCAAGTCCACTCAATCTGGAGTCCAGGGCATTAACCATTAGGCCATTGCACCTCTGAGTAAAAAATTTACTCATGATGTTATTATATGGCTACCATAGTACGCGCGCTCTGATTGGCTGCTGAGCGGGCATTATTTTCTGGTAATGACCGGGCATTATGAAAATTTTTCTCGGCTCGACGGTTTTTTGAGTTGTGAGTAAAAGCTACTAGCAAGGGGGCAAAAAAAACAAAAAATGCCGACAAAATATAACTATCTTTTCAATAACTGAAAGAAAAATATAAGCATACCGATACTTCTTTAGTATGAGCGACGAAGAGAGCCACAAGAGAGCGAGTTTTATCTCCAGTGTTTTTTCCCTTGATTATACTCTTTTTTGAATAGTGCTTAAACGCCATATAATAAATAACTTATTAACCTCGTCCGTTCGGTCATTATAGGGGAATCTCAGACCTCGGCCTTGATGTATTGACCTCGCTGTCGCTCGGTCAATACATCAAGGTCAAGGTCTGAGATTCCCCTGTAATGACCTCACTCTCGGTTAATAAGTAGTATATATTTTCCACTACAGGTGAGTTTTGTCAGCCACTTGGTGATACAAATGTGTGGGGAACATTGTATCCAATCAAGAAGAACCGCAAAGTGGTGATGCTTGCTACCAAGGTAAATAACTAACCCAAGGAGGGTACCCGGGGGCTCCCAAATATTTGGGTAGGGATGTGTGGCACGCTTTCTGAAACCCTTACCATATTTGAGACCAAAATGTACAAATTTCCCAACCCTTAATTCCAGGGCGTCTGATATTACGCGATGGTGCGATTTCGCACAATCCACCTCAAATAATTATTGCAACTTTTTGCATAATTCATCAAAAATCGCACAGTTTATACAAAATCACACAATTTGAGAAAAGAAAAAGGAAATACTCACTTTATCTAAGTTCTAAGACAATTTCAATGTTGTTTCAAGGTGGTTTACCTGTCAAAAAAACCTTGAGAAACCTCAGATGTGGTTTCCAATCAAACAGAATTACTTTGGGCAGGCAACTTCCAGTTTCAACTTAGCCATACCAACATTCACACGTAAATTTGCTTTTTATCTTTGCTTTCTTGTATTTAATTGAGGCAAAATGGCTAAATTCAGAATGTTTAAATCCTCCCATGGAGTCAAAAACACTGTAGAGTGTTTGATCGTTCGACACCGTACGTAAACAAGTGTACCTTCATTAATTCAGTCAGCAGTATCTTGTCAAACTTCAAATATAATGTCACCAAAAGGCTTCAACACTCTTTTATGTCATGAAGCCAACTAACCATTAGGCCACCACACTTCCCAATCTGCACAAACCATAATGTATTTCAATACAAAATGGCAAAAATTGATATCCCCTTTCAGACCAAAATTGGGGTTCTTGAAAACCATACTCTAAATGTCTCTTTTTTTATGACTATTTGTATCTAGTTTTCATGTTATTTGTTTCCTTTCCTCTGTTCACAGTTGGATTCCAGTTCATTCTTTCATGATTTAGCTCCAGGAGTAGAGAATGACGGCACAGGGATTATAGTGGCACTGGCTGCAGCAAAGGCACTCGGAGCTGCCAAAAGAAATGTATGTCAAAGTCATTCTTATTTTAAAAGGAAGTGTTAATAACTGGGTCTTTTAACTGCTTTCAAATATTTCAATCCAAAATTTGTGGCCATGTAGGAAAAAGCCACTTGATATAATTGCAATATTTCAGAAGACAATAATTCTGTTGAAGTGGAATTTGTTTTCAAATGCTTCAGTCTTAATGGTAAATTAAGAGACAGTGTATCATCGGGCTATCTAGAACACTATTGAGGCCCAATTGAAGATACGCCTGCAGCGGAGTAGTCATTAGCCCATTCTAGGTGTTTGAAAATCCCGATGCTACCGGTCCAACTCCTAGATCATCTTGTTCAATCGAAACAAAACTAACGGAGTTAAATGTGAGAAACTAAATCGTAAAAATTTAGGTTAAGTTCAATCAGGTATCCAAACCTGGTCACGTGGGGACTTTTCTCCCCCACCCTTCCTCCCACGTTGGTGTATTCAATAAGTATGTGGGTTGGAAAGTATCTTCACTAGCTTTTCACTGTGAGGTGTGCCTTGGTGGCGATTGCTGCTCTCACTGGCTCTGAGGAGATGCTAATGGACACCACTACTCCCATTTAGGAGGGACTAGCAATACGCCAAGCTGACAAGGATGTTATAAGAAGATGAAGTTTAAGTGCCTTTCTGTGTGCGGTAAGTAATGCTTTGTGACTAGACTTGTTCTTTTCTTTCAGGGCTCAATATCAGAAACCAAGAATCACATAATGTTTACATTTTTTCAAGGGGTAAGCTCATCATCAATAGCAAATGATTGTAATAATTATAAGATACAAGTCACAGTTGTTGTTCTTAATCCCTGGTCAATTTTGCCCAATCTTTACTGTCCATTGTTTTCAATTTTCTTCTTTAGCAAGCTATTCTTTTCGTGATTGAATTTAAAATAATTTAGTTCACCACAGGAATCGAAACCATGGCCTCCCAGTATACTGGTTGAGCTGCTCATAACAAAGCCTAGCTAGGGGATACAGTTGAACCTGGGCTATTTCAAACTATGGTTGATATATCAAACGTGCCTGTTATCTCAAAATCACAAGTCTGTTTTCTTTGGATTGCTTTTTTAGTCAATAATACAGATGGTAAATCTTCAACCCCCAGCTATCACTACTGACTTGAGAGTTTGAAATACATAGTGGGGACACAGAAGTTCTTCTTATTTCCTACATTGTTGTTGTCGCCGTCATCAGCATCATATCATCTGTCATCATCATCAAATATCATAAAAATATTAATTAATTACACCAGTTGCTATTTTCAGAAGGTTATATATTTCCTATGTTGTTATTCTGTAGGCTAGAGTAGATCTAAGTAGTACTGTCTAGTAATTTTTATACTGTATATCGTTATTACACTCAGGAAAGCTGGGATTACATCGGCTCATCAAGGATGGTTTACGACATGGACTATGGCAAATTTCCCGAAAAACCATGGAAGGTACAAAAGAAATAAATAAATACAAATTAAATAAAAACAATACTGAACAGTTAGCTAGTATGTTGAAGTTGGCTAGTGAAGCAAAAAAGACAAGCGCAAAAGCCAAAGTCCCTATAAAAACGCCGGAAAATTATGCAAATATGAGCACAAAGATGAATTTGCATTGTGCGTGAAAATGAAGCTTAAGGGACAGACCATTACTTTTTGTTGGTTCTCGTCCTTTTTTCTCCGGGTTCTCCAGTTTTCTTCCCTTCACAAAACAACACTTTCAAATTCCAATTCGTCGGGAATCACGCCCCACAGCTTATAGCCTTAATTCCCGGTGACCGTGTCTAAATAAAGATTTTTTTTCTGGAGGGTGGGGGGGGGGGGGGGGGCAGCATGAAAAATATTCAAAAATTGTTTGCATTGCCTAAAAAGACAAAAATAAATTGCTTGCAAACATGATACCGGTAATTATGTAGAACAAATAATTTGCACTTTAAAAAATGTTTGCAGTGGTGCATAAATTTAAAAAAAAAAAAAGATTTGCAGAGGAAAATTTTTCATACCCCCTCCAGGAAAATAATGGTCCGTCCCTAAGAATATATTTATTTTTTTAGGTTGATGATAAAACAATCACTTGGAACACTAACGATATCAAGTACTTCCTGGAGCTTAATCAAGTGGGCCTCGTACAGGATGATCCTCAGTTATGGGCCCATTCTGATCCCGTCTCCAGAATGAAAAGTACAGAAAATGAGGTACTTCTTTAAACAATCAAATAGTGTTTACCTTAAGGTTACTATTGTCAGCGGCTACTAATTTTAACGATTTTAGCGAGTTGGGCCAAAACCGCTAAATTTAGTACTCGCTAAAATTTGTCTCGGTCAAATTTAATATGCGTTAATTTAATACCCCCGCCCGTCAGAGGAACCCAAAATTAAATACAGTGGCCCTTTATTACTATATGACAACGTCAGAAGGTAGGGCAACAATTACGAAGGGTTGGGAGAGAGCTGGGATCGCCGGCATCATTGAAAATATGTCTGACTTCTCTGACGAGGACGACTTTCTAACATTTCAATTCACTTTGTTCTTTTTGACAGTGGTAATGTTCGTTCTTATGCTTTGTTCTCTCTTTTTCCTCTTTCTTTTGTTTTTTTTTTTTTTCTCGCTATTTTGTCGCTTCTGCTCCGCGCTATTGTTACATGTACCTAGGTACAGTATGGTCTTCTGGTCTTCGCATCCCCCCTTTTTTTCTCTTTTGGCTTTGTGGGTCCTTCATGTTTGTTTCCTTTTTCCCATCTTTGTTCTGTTTTCCATTTCTTGTGTGCTGTCTGTTTTTTTTATTTTTTTTTCTGTCTCTGAGTCTCTTGTGTCATCAGTAGCTTCCAGTAAGATTGCTCTGAAGTTTGAATTAATTTTAATTCTGCATTCTGCATAGCGAATCATGCAGAATATGCTGGACTTCATGTTGCTCGAGTTGGCGGGCTATTCTGCAGTTAATTGGATTGGTTATTTTGACCATTTTTAGGATTGACTAAGTATTTCTTATTGCAAACCACAGTAAATTCTGTTTTAGCTAACTGTGTAGTCAGGTTTACAGTGCAATAACAATAAATTGCTGATTTGGTGAGCTTTCAGGGCAAGATCTTTCAGTTTAATGTATACTTTTTTTGTTTTATAGGTTAAAAAAATGTTTAAAATTCTAAAAGAATCAGGAAATAAATTCAAAGTGGATATCAAGGAACCTGCACAGCAGCCACTACCTCCAGCTTCCTTCCAGAGATTTTTGAGATCAAACAACAACATCCCTGGAATAGTGTTGACAGACCATAAACAGGAATATAAAAACAAGTGAGAAAAAAATTACTCCTCCTTTTTTTTTTTTATTGTAAAGATTGAGTCGGCGGGGCCCCCCTTAAAACATACCTCCCCCCCCCCCCCCCCCCCGTTTTTTTTTCTCTCCCCCTTTTCTCTCACGTTTGTAAAAAAAAAGCGGCCCCGCGGCCGGAGAAACAAAACAACACAACGAAAAAAAAGGGACTGTGAACAGTCTAAAATATTTAGAGAGAAAGCCACATCAGCTCTAGCTGGTTTTCATGCGGGTCCTCAAACCAGGTCGAATTGGAATTTGGAAATGTTGGTTTTTCTTAGGAGGGAGCAAGGGACCGGAGAAAAACCCTCCGAGCATGCAGGAGAACCAACAACAAACTCAACCCACATATGACGTCGGGTCTGGGAATCCAACCTGGGCCACATTGGTGGGAGGCGAGCGCTCTCGCCACTGCGCCTTCCCTGCTCCCCCTAAACAAAAAACAGCACTTTGTCTGTATTTTTTTCTTTTTATTCTTTTTATTTTGACATGCCCCTGTACCTCACTTGATTCACAAACCACTCCTGTTCAATAATAGTTTACCATTCACAACAGTTGATTATCAACTGGAAGTTGATAAAGGTTCAAGTAAACCAGCATAGCGATTTTTGAAAAGCTGTCAATGCACTTTGCTGCAATGAAGGGCAAATGCATGCAACGTCAGCTTTTTAAATTTCACTAAGTCGGTTTATTTACCTTGTTCAACTTCCATTTGATAATCAACAAAGTGTTTCACTTGCCTGCTGAAACAGCACAACAGATTCATTAGAAACTAAAAACTTTATGCAGAAACAAACTCTCTCGGAGAAAATGTGGGACTGGTCGACTCCTTATCTGCTTCCTGGTTGCTCTTACACTCTGCCCTTCCTCCCTCATGTAACTGAAGAAAAACGACTGAAATTCAGAAGCCTCCAAACTAAACTAAAGTAGCTGGTATTCAGGTTATTTTTAAAAAACAAAAAAATATATATATATATATAAAAGAGTATTGGAGGAGTGAAATGTATTATTTTGTTTCTTTTCAGGTTCTACAACAGTCATTTTGATGATCTCTACCAAGTGGGAGGAAATTACTCCAAGGAAAATGACACAGTTTACCTTATCACAGAATTTACAAAGGTATTCCTTTCTACTCATACGCATGAGAACTGGAAATCATAGTAATTTTAGCTGGAAGGTATCAAGAAAATACCAGAACAAGCTGAGAAAATGCTGGAGAGGGGAGGGAGGGGGAGTAACCTGCGATTGACTAGTATCGCATTTTTTTTAAAAAAAAAAAAAAAAAAAAAAAAAAACCCCCCCCCCCCCCCCACAAACAAAACCCCCCCCCCCCCCCCAACCTAGAAAAATGTTCTGTGGTCCCTGTATTGGTTCTAAAAGGTGTAGAAATGTTTCCAGTCACTTTAAGCTGCAGAATCTCTGTTTTTCGATTCCTAATAGTTATTGAAACAGACCTAACCAACCTATTGATTATTCATTTTATCTTTACAGAAACTTGCTAAAATCTCCTCGACAGTAGCTACAGCTCTGTACACTCTGGCCAATGATGGAGACCCTCCAAAGGATGATATCAAGGCAGATGATGCACTGGTGAGTGTCACGCATTGAAGGGATTGCGTGACCGATCATTTTAAGTGACATTACTGAATTTACTAGTCTTATTAAAAGCAGTTTATATTTGGGTCATCATGTGGGGACAAGCATTGTGTGACGCAAGTAACAGCTGCTAAGGGTAATTTTAATTATTAAATTACCAGTCTTATTGAGACCTAAATATGTTTTTCAAACAGATTGGTCATCTGGTTTACTGCCTGTTCAACCGTTCCAACTGCCCTCTTTATAGGGAAGTTTCTGACAGCAATAAAACCTGGGATAGTTTTAGTAAAAGTAAGTCCTGATAATACTCATAATCTTGCATCTATTTACTGTTGTTTGAGTTTGCCATCAGATCGGTCCTGCGTGATAAACCTAAGAGAACTTTAAGTTATAATACAGGTATACGACTTTGAGTACAGGAATGTCACGAAGTCAAAGTGTGGGTGTGTGTTAGACTTGCACCAAGTTGCCCTCTATTGGCGACGGCGGCAGCGTCACCAAGCGACGCCGTGAGTGACGAAGTCGCGCGTCGAAGGACTTTGGGAAAGTCTACGTGTGTGTGAACAAGTGTTATTTTGGCAGGAAAAACGTGATAGCGCGCTTGAATAAGTGTCTCATATGTCATGTTAGTGGGAAAAGCATGGTGGCACACTTGAATAAGTGTCAAATGTTATTTGGGTGGGAAAAGCTTGGTAGCCGTGATTTTACTAAGCTCCTCCTTTCAACAATAATTGAAAAGTATTTGTTTATTCTGTAACGAGCAAAAGGTTTGGTTCATTTTGATATGAATTTCTGGTGATAGGAACGACCACAAAGTGGCCATTTAATAGGCAAACAATGGGCAAATGAAGGCATCCTGGAAAACAGTAAATGTTTACACCATGTCAAATAATTAGTTTATTTGTGTGTTTTCGCCTGGATAGAAAATTGGCGAATAAAAAGGTTATCACAGATGATTGAAAGGGGGGGGGGGGGGGGGGTGTGGGGGCAGAGTAAAATATTAATTATAACAGCAACATTAAAGCAACAGCCTTGCTTGAGGGATTGTTGGAATTATTAAAAGAAAAGTGTAATTAATGAGCATGTTTAACAATTTTTTTCTTTTTCATCCAGGCTCCAACAGTTTGAAACCATTTCCACGTTATATTAGCGTAAATGGCACCAGTAACCCATTGACGGCAACTATTTACTACCTTCTATTGTATTTCACTGGTTACCACTTTCCCAGCAGCGACAAATGCCAACCTTCAGAGGTATGTTACAGAATCACAGCTTGCCTGAAATCAATCGGAGATTTCCTAAATTAATAGCATTTTGGGAAAATCTCCATTGAAAGACTTAAAGGGATTCCGATTCTTATTATCCAATCAAAACCTAGCACGAGCACTCACGAATACTCCGCAAACAATCACGTCAGCATGATGCAACTAGGACACATTATGTTGCTTAGCAACTTTTGTGAAGAAAACCGCGAGCTAAGTGGACTCTTGCAAACGAGATGTCTTCGTCATTTTTAAGGGAGAGTGTCCGTCAGTAAATCCTTAGACAGTATTAAACCAGAGCATTGATATCTTAAAACCCACAGTGAAAGAAAGAAAACTATGCGCTGTGTTCGGCAACAAGGGACAGCTATACATACAAACCAGCTTCAGCTACTGTGATTATTTTCATCATGATTTTCACCCGATTTTGCTTATCTGTATGCTCCTTGACTTTTTCCTTGTATAGTGATTTTGTTTGTTCAACTTAGTAAAAAAAACGTCGAGTCTCAGCCATAGTAGTTCCGTGTCATTGGATAATGTTGAGTGAACTGACGGTTATGGCAACTTGACAAAATGCTTAAGAATAACATCAACTACTTTTCCATTTAGAGAAAATTCCAATACTGTTATTACACCTGCTTTCAGTGTTACGTGCATAGCTATCTTTCTACATCCATCTCTCGACATCATCTTTCGATGTGCTGTTTAAAATGAGCCAATCTAAACCGATGCATACGGTTTACCATCGTTGGTTTCATGCAAATGAGCCCACAAGTTCAGAAGGTCATGCTAGTGTTAAGCACGTCGGACGATGGATGCGACACTGAAAGCGAGTGTAACTTCATGATACAGGAATGATGGTTGCGACGCAGTCCGATGAACTTCTAGAAAATTTGGAAGCAGACCTTATTATATAGACAAGTCATTTAAGGGGAAGACACTTACAGTCAAAACCACAAAAGCATGAACTAAAATTATTTCTGAAATGTTTAATAGCAACCAATCAGATGCGAGACGTAACCGCAACAAACCGCAAGAGTAATAAGCTGAATGGTTTGGATCAGTCACGAAACAACGAGTTGGCCTTTTTTCCACGACAAAATTTTACCATTAACAAATACTGAAATTGTCATTCTTTTTCTATTTCAGAGCTTATACATAAGCAACGAATAACTATGAATGATATTTTGCTGAATTGAGCAGAAAACGTAAAATTCTGCTTCAGACGTGCTGTCAAGACATGGCTTAGTTTTTAATTCAATTTTCAATTCAATTACTCTTGCAGTTTGTTGCGGTTACGTCTCGCATCTGATTGGTTGCAAAACAATAAACATTCCAGAAATAATTTTAGGTGTTCATGCTTTTATGGTTTTGACTGTAACACTTAGCATGGATTTGTTGAAATTTACATTATTTTTCAAGTTATGACGTCAAAAAATCTTTATGAAGTCATAGTTTTTCGGTAACGCGGATTTTAAAAAATCCGTGCTACAGATTTTGTTTCTAAAGGCACTCTACCCGTGGTGTTGAAATGTAAGCTGTGTGAATTTTAAGGGTTTATGTGTTCTGGTCACGTGACTTACCAAATATGGTCATGTCTACTGATAATGAAGGCAATCTTCAATATAACAAACATGACCAAAAACTAAACTCAGTATACTAAGGGAGCCCAAGATATGACAGTTAGAAGCCATCCATAACAACCATTTTGAAGTAAAGTGCCTCCCCCCTTAATGTCTCATTTTTTGACATTACAGGGTGTTGCTACTGCCCAAATATTAGGAAAGGATCTGCAAGGCACTTGTGTGAAAGGTTCAGTTTTTCAGTCCCCTGCCGTTTCTCCAGCATTTGTTCTAAAACAGTATGATTCTACTGAGTATTCTACATGGGCTGAAAGCACGTAAGTACTGTTTATTATGCTGTACAAAGTGTTTCTAGCTTTTTAGTCTGTGGATGAAACCCTAGTGTGTGACCATTCAAATAAAAGCTATTGGGCAGTTCTTTCATGTGGTACTGTTCATTATGCTGTACAAGATGGTTCTAACTTTTAGTCTGTGGATGAAACCCTAGTGTGTGACCATTCAAATGAAAGCTATTGAGCAGTACTTTCATGTGGTACTGTTTATCATGCTGTACAAGGTGGTTCTAACTTTTAGTCTGTGGATGAAACCCTAGTGTGTGACCATTCAAATAAAAGCTATTGGGCAGTTCTTTCATGTGGTACTGTTCATTATGCTGTACAAGGTGCTTCTTACTTTTAGTCTGTGGATGAAACCCTAGTGTGTGACCATTCAAATGAAAACTTGGGAGCATCAATTCATGAGGCATTGGTTAATATGGCGAAAAAAATTGTTCTTTAGATAGAACCCTTGTATTAGCATTCAACTGAGAGCTGTTGAATGATGTGCAAATTGTGGTGATACACGTTAAGTTTGAATACTTAGTTTCTGTTGCTAGTTTTATAATCATTCTTATATTATATTTTCTCTTTAAAATAGATGGGGAAATGATCTAACAGTTCGAGTCTTTCTTGTTGCAAGCCCTCAACTAGAGGTAGGTAACGTAAAATAATTTAGCGTTTGTCAAAAATCCCTGATTTGTTTATTTAAAACTGATTCGTGTTTTCCTGCCCTGGCTAACTGTTGCATGTTTTTCTGCGATGCACGCCAGTTTCACGTTTTTCCCACCCTTGCTTTATTTCACATGTTTTCCCTGCTTATAACCAGTTTACTTCACATATAGCCCGTTTCTTGTTTTCTTGCATAGCTCTTGCCATCAATTCTAAACTTTTGCTTTGAATTTTGATTTATGTTTTGTGCTGTGGGCGGGAATATTGACTTTCAAGCTATTTTGTAAGTAAAGTAACTCCATTGTCACTTTTGCTTCCTGTTTTCAGGGCGTGACGCTTGGCGCGGGATTGATCATCACCTTGGTATCATTTGTACTTGTATACTTCATCAACAAGAAGGCTGACTTGATCTTCACTCCCACGGATCCTCTTAGCTCCGATCTCGACGGTTAAACCATTCTAGCAGTTGTCAATGTCTAAATTCTCCCAACAATGGTGTACCATATTTAAGTGAGTGGGTCGTGAGAATGAAGGAGTTAATCAAGTCTTGAAGAAAAACTATAAAATGGAGAGAAGAGAGCTGTTCCTAGAACAATTGGAAATGTTATATAGAGCTTTGACAAAGCTATGGTGTTAGGCCAACCGGCAAGTGAAAACACGGGATTTATTTTAAGTCCGGGGAAAAAAGGAGCGTTCTCTGGGATTGAACTGAGCCTGCAATTAATCAGAGGAGTTGCTCAGCCTGACGTATGACGAGAGGTTGACGTCACAACTCTGGGAGAGGTCAGGCTTTCTTCCAATTGGAGAAAACGAATAGGAAACTCATATTGAAATTAACAACATCACCTTTTGTTAATGATGAAAGCTTTTTTTCCTCTCTTTCTCTTTCGCTTTCTCCCAAATATCGTTTTAGCCTTGCGTAGCTTGCGTTTTTGATGGCGCAAAACGACGCAAAAAAAGCGTGAAGCCTCGAAGGTAATGGGGAGGATGCTTCGCCTCTCGTTTTCACCTTATTTTGCGCCAACGAAACCGCCAGCTACACAGGCTAATAAAGTTGAAAAGGTAGTGTTTTTTTTTCTTTTTGAGGAAAGCGAAAGAGATCGTACCTGAGGAATGAGCAGGAATTTACCCTGAATCCGATAGTTAATGTCGGAAGTTATCACTTATCTATTTTTCTATTAAAATGTTAGTTTTTTAAGACCTTAAATCTTTCATCTTCGTTCTTCGAATCCCAGAAGTAAGGCTTGAAATTGGAGAACAGTCTGATGCCAGGCTGATCCTTCTAGCAAAGCTTTACTGATTTCAGGTAGAACTAGTAATCAGGGAAAAGAAATCAAGTAAAAAAATCGAGTTTTATAGATACTTTTAGGGACGGACCATTATGTTTGTGAAGGGGGGGGGGGGGGGGGGGCGGAGCTGGGCAATTTCCAAAAAAAATTCCTGCACAGAAAAAGCTGTTGGAAAAAATTGTGCAAGTGGAACCATGAGGGAAAAAGTAATAATAATGGTCTGTCCCTAAGAAAGCTTTTAAGGCCTTTGCCCTTGTAATGAATAACTTTCCAATTTAATGATTATTTGTGATAAATTTATTTAAAGGGAAGTTTATTCTTCTCAATCAGTTGTAAATAAGTGGCTTGTTTGTTGTTTTGTATCAGGACGTTTATTTTTGCGTTTTTATTAGTTTTTTATGTTAAACGGTTACAATTACATGCTGCTTATGTAGACTTTTCACCTAAACTGCTAAATGCTACCTAGCTATTACTGCAATCAAAAATACAGCATAACAATCAAATGATTATATATTAGCTTTGCGCTGTAAAAATTTGTTTATAGTTTCAGTAGAACTCTGTCATAACGAAAACGCTTGGTTCCAATAATTTCTTTCTCGATTCTTTCGTTACATTCAATGTAACAATATGGTGCAACAAGTCTCCGTTGTCTATATAATGGAAAGATATTCGTCATATAAAATTTTACACTTTCAAATGCTTGATTTACACTGACTAATGTCGTTCAAGGCGAATAACTCTCTGTAAGAAACATTAAAATGTGCATTTAACTGTTTCTTAAAAACAGGAATAAAAGTTTTTTTTTCTGATTTTGTGATCTTGCTCACTTACAACCCCCTTGCCCTCCTCGTGGAAGAGGGGGAGGGAGGCTACTCAAAAATATTTCATACAGGGATGCTACTCGCACGAGGTCCATCCCCTTACCCTTTTATATACTATTTTTGACGGGAAAGGTAACCCTTTTATAAACCATGATTAGAAAATGGATGCCCGTTTTAGGTACCTACAGTAGGGTACTGCATCTCTTTTCTAAACTTTTTTTCACTTAATTAACCAACCTCCTCCGCATTCGGTGCATCTGCTCGAGATATTTCAAAAGGCCCTGTCTAAAACTAAAATGATGGTTTTCCCTACCTTTTCTTTTCTCCACTCGTGTCCCGGCCCTTTTTACCTCCGTGGGTACCCCTTTGGGGTGGGCCTCCCCAGGGCCCACAAGTGGAGTCTTCCGGTGCCCTCTCCACTTCTTTATAACAGCCATTTGATTTTCAAAAGCCTGGAAGGGACGGGATCATCCACTTTTTTTCACAATTTCCATCTCAAAAGAAATTGTTATTAGGGGCAAGAGGGCTAGGGTAGAGAAAGGGAGAGAGAAGGGTGTCATAGAGAAAACGAGGCTAGTTTTAAATCATAAAACGGACAGCCCAAATACAAAAGTAGGCGTAGAACAAAAAAGATAAGAACCAACTGATAACTGGAGGGGTCCTTCGGTAGTGGTTAACGGGCTGCCGTCAGGGCTGCCGTCTCGAAAGGGAAGTTTTATCGGGGACCTGGACGTTTCAAGGTATCCTTCATGACGCATCTTCGGAATATCCAATATGGCGGCAAGATCGAGGTTGACAAGTCCGTTGTAAACAAGAGATATTTGGAGATTTGTGTTTTATCAACATGGCTTTGGTGGCGGGAATGGGAGTTGGTGTGTTATTAGTGTTGGTATTTTGGACTCTAGGCATTATAGGATGCGTAGCTTTGTCAAGAACTTCTGGACCGTTGAAGTGAGTACTTCATAGAAATTATGCACAGATTGTGTGTGGTCACTTGCTCTTACGCTTATAGCTTTGTTTCAAACACTATGGAGACAGCGTGATCGAGTGGCTAAGAGATGGGAATCAAAATCAGTTTGCCTTCGTTTTAAACCTGCACCCTCCAAGCCACTAGTTGTTGCTGTAATTACACCCGAGTTCATCTCTCCAGTGTAGTTGATTTATGATGTGCATCAATTTAATTTAACAAATTGACGTCAGTTTTTTATCAGTGTCTGACATTTGCAGAATGCAGACTGCAGAATGCAGAATGCAGACTAAGAGAATACATTGTGTTACCTTTACCATTATTGAAAGCTAACCGTAAACAGGCTAACCGAAGTGTATAGTAGGCTAACCGGAGTGCGTACTAGGCTAACCGGAGTGAACTTTTCACTTGGGCTAGCCTACTATTCACTCCGGTTAGCCTAAATAGCACTTCGGTTAGCCTATTTACGGTTAGCTTTCAATAATGGTAAAGGTAACACAATATATTCTCTTAGTCTGCATTCTGTGTTCTGCATTCTGCAGTCTGCATTCTGCATTCTGCAAATGTCAGACACCGGTTTTTTATGCATCTGTTCTCTCATGATTGATGATAAATTACGTCATAACATTGTCAAAGTGTTGTGGCTCTTGGATCCACAACAAACTCTGACAATATTATAGTGCAATTTATTAATATTTCATCAATTTAAACATTATTTTTTAGAAAAGTGTTTTATTTTGTCTTAATTAGTTAATGGCAGTAACTTTCCTCAATCAAACAAAAATATTGGATATTTAATAACGTGCAAGATGTCATTATATAATGAGGCCTTCCAAGGGGTTTTGGCGACAGGTGGCATTGCTCCAAAAAAACTAAAAATGTAGCGACAATCTTGTTCGAGAGCACCGACAGCGGACAGAAACTAGCACTGAAAAGGTGCGACAAAGCTACATCAGGAGCCCCCTTGGAAGGCCTCTATAATGGATGAGCTATTCGCTATAAGCTCACTTATCTGTAGTTTGATCAGTTGTTTCATAAAAAAAGCCATGGATTTCATTATTTGACTGATTCAAATCTGTAACAAGAACACAGTATCATTGTATAATTTTAGCAAAATCATCTTACGTGTTTGTAATTGTACCTTGTTAGCTTTTAATTTGTGTTTGTTAATTTTTTTTTCTCAGAAATGCAGTGGTAGGAATATTCTTTCTTCTTGTTCTCCTCACATTGATTTTGATATTTTGGCCAAGAAAAACTAAGGAGGAGGAGCTAGCAGGATCCACAGCTAAAAAGGTTGGTACTGAACTACAATGTGTGGTTCCATAAAATATCCATACCTCTCCCACGGAAGGAATTTTTTATAAGGAAATCCCACCCCTCTGGATCTGACTCTGGAAATTCCATTTTAACCTCATACATTTCTTTAAATTGGTTGGTCTTTGAGAACCCACCCTCCAGGAATTTCAAGTGATGGGGATGATCAAAATATTTTTTGGGGTTTGAAATTTTTGATTCTGGGATTTTTTGGATGGCTTGATTTAAGTAGGGATTTTTTGGGGGGTTATTAAAAACAATCTAAATATCCATGGTAGTGCCCTGGCTTCATATTTCTGCAAATAAGGTACAACAATCATGTTTCTAATGCTTTTCTTTGCGTTATATCATCCGCCCTTTCTGGATATTTAAGGGTCAGAAATTCAGCATGGGGTTTTTTTGTCCAGGGATTTTTTTTTGAGGTTTTGTCAGAAGCCCTAGGGAATTTTTGGGTCTTTATTTTTGCCCTCATTCGATCATCCCTGTCACTTGAAATCCTGAGTACCCCCCTGGTCTGTGGGGGAGTATGGACATTTTCTGAAACTACACAATAATCTTCCCCCTTTTGCATTTGATGTACTTTTGATTTGTTTCAACTTACTAAATAACTTAATTTTTTAAATTTTCCAACAGATTGAGGTCGATGAACTGATCATCCCCAAGACAGTACTGTTTGTGTTTGTCTGCATATTCACTGCCGTGGCCTTTGTTTTCCTTGTACTCCACTGGATGGAACCTGTTTATTCACCTGCTCTCACTTCCAGGAAAACCTATGCTTTCTAATCAAGTGGTGTCGAATGGTAAATGCGAGACTTTGCGAGACGGCGAGACTGATATCTTTTCTGCGAGCCCGAGACCTTTTTAGCCTTGCAAAAGAAATCGAGACTCCGAGAAGGCGTCAAAGAAAAATTTGAGACAACGAGACCCCTGAAATTTGGCTAAAATTTTGCGAGACACGCAGTTTTTGAAGGACCATTCACCACCCCTTAAACAGTCTACTTTAACCATAAAAGAATCGTAGGTTTGCAAACTATGAATGTTCAACCTTGAACCGTAAATGGATGTAAAATTTGGCTCACTTTTGCCAATGTTCCAATTATAAAGGGCAGTGTCTTTGGTCCTATAGTACTCTTGGCAGCCAAGCACCATGCATCATAGAGCCTGAACTGAGATAATGTCAAGCTGCATCATTTCATGGATACTCAGTTGTATTTTGCTAGCTGAGAACAGTCTAACTGGATGACAAGAATTAAAACCAGTGATGGTAGCATCACTAGCCAGCTGCTCACGCAATGCAGTGTAACCAAAGAAGAGAACCCACTCTCAAGCTGCATGTACAGTGATAGTGGAAAAATTTGCTGGTTGCATTTCAAGGACAATAGCACAAGTCTTATTGTCGCCAGTGGTGTAAAAAAGAACTGCATAAAAAATAAGAGACGGAACTGTGCCTATAGATGAGTTTTATGAGTCCACTATTTAAAATAATCTCACACCCAAAACATTGTTTTACCTAATGCCAGACCAGCTTTGTTTTATTGGCATCATTGACCTGTAATTTCTTCCTTTTAGGATATAAGATAAAACAAAATAATATTTTATATAAGATATTAGTTATTGGATCAGGAGCATTTTTTGCGTTTATCTATTTTTACTGAGACAATGATAAGAAGAGGCCCTACCAGGGTAAATTCCGACAAGCGACATGGCCCAAAAAAGTAGAGAGAGCACATGAAATAAAATTGCGACAAACAACAACCCTTTTGGGAAAACTTAAATTTTGACAACGACAAGCAATTTTTCTTCAATTTTTCTACCGACAGCGATGTGAAGTGCGATAAAAAGGGGACATGGGACATTCTTAAATTTAGACAAGCGACACGGGTTCCCCCCCCTGGCAGGGCCTCTAAGAAGCATGTTTACTTAGCAATTTTTAGGCAATTTTTAGTAGATTGTTAACTCAACTCATTGGTATACATAACTAAACTACAAGCTGGGATAAAAAATTAAAGCTGATAATTTTAGCATCAGTTGTTTCCCTCTTAATGTGCCTGCAAAGCTTGGACAGTAAAAAGCAAGCTTCTTATGAATATAGGTGGAATTGGAGAGGAGATGAGAGTCTCACCCAGGGGGGTACTTCGTATACATGACGGGGAGGTCCGACGTATTTTTTTGGGTTGAAAATTAACCCTTGGTATTTTTTTAGGTCAGATTCATGTATTTTTTTAGGTCTTAGTCTTTTGATTAAATATATTCGGGTGCTAGGTCTTGTACTTTTTGGGGTAGAAAATTTGGATGCCAGGTATTTTTTTGGGTGTAATTTCAGGCTACTATTTTTTTGGTTCGCATATGGCCCCGTCAGACCCCCCCGTCATGTATACTGCAAGTACCCCCCACTGGGGAGTCTCACCACCTCATCAGGGACTGGCAGTTATGGAGACTAATATTATTCCAATATTTCCAATACTTCATTTGAAAATTAAAATATTTCCACCCCCCCCCCCCCCCCTGCCATCCTCATTATAAAACTCCTGCTTCTCTGAATTTTGCCAGTGTAAATAATGCTCTGAAAAATACATGTACCAAGAATAAAAAATTTAACAGAAAAACCTGCCTCATTTTAGACTAAGAACAAAACTGAGCCTCCACCCAGTGCAGTGCAACAAGCTCATAAGGTTTCACTGTGACATTTCACCCCTCCCCTCCCCTCCCCTCCTGCCTCAGGTTTCATTCCTTGGTAATAACATACTTCACAAACCAAGAAGAGAATCTTCTAATCCCTATCCCCCAGGCAAACCTTGTTGAAGACTTTTGGACCATTTAGGGTGTCCTGTGGTCAAGCTCACAGAATACCTATATAGCTATTTTACTACTCCTTGTCCGGTTTTTCCAAGGAAAGACTGGAACGAGTAGCGCCTGTAAGAAATCTTTCAGTTCATGGTACGGTTCGCTGATGAATGTTGTTCATAATTTTGCCCGATCAAATGAATGCGGAAATATGGAGAAGCTAGTAAACGACCTCGAAAATGCAATTTGGAGTAAATCTGGAGGGAAATCAGCGCAATCCGAGTCTTCTTGCGGTGAAGAAGACGCAAAACAGCTCTCCTCTCGAGCGCCAGCTGTACTTGGGCAGACAGTTTGCTACATAGCTAGTGCTGTTGTTCTTCACGAAGGCCGCGTTTTGATGATGAAAGAAGCCAAGAAATCTTGCCGAGGAACATGGTATTTGCCGGCTGGTAGAGTTGAGAAGAACGAGTCTCTTGAAGAAGGTGTTATCAGAGAAGTATTGGAGGAAACAGGGCTTTCTTTTCAACCCATCTCCATTATTTGTGTTGATTCTCAAGGGTCTTCTTGGTTTCGGTTCACTTTTGTTGGTTTTATCACCGGTGGAAAGCTTAAGACCTTGGAAGAACAGGACAAGGAGTCTATGGAGGCAGGATGGTTTGCAACTCAAGAAGTGTTCACTTCTCTGCTACTTAGAGCAAGGGATATATGCCCTTTGATAAATGCTGCTGTTAAATGGTATGAAACAAAACAAGAAAACCCCATTTGCAGATTGTTGCCTGTAAAGAAAGCACACAGTCACATTGTTGTTAGATTGTTGGTAGTTAAAAGACAGGAGAGCAATAACAACAAATCCACTTTTCTGTCTTCTGCTTGACAAGGCTGCAAAAGAGACCATTCAGCTCAATGTTTTCCACACAAGGTTGTGAATATGGGTTATGGCTCAAATGTCAATGACGTCATTCATGGGTTAATCAGAGATTTTGACAGTCATATACAGTACAAAACTCATGGCTACATTAACATCGAACATAGTGGGAAACCTCATGGAGTCGCGGATGGTTTGTGCGTTACATTTCTAGTAGAGGTATTTCTACCAGTGGAGCAAGGAATTTTAAAAGGCAAATACCACTGGTTTGAAGTGGAAGAAAAGTCCCTAGCTGACAAGATTTGGGGACTCATAGATGCTAACGGCTGTGCAGAAATAATGGAGTATTAAGGTTTTATTGATCAAACCCGCAGTCCCCTAGCCTATAAAACTGGTGACTTTGCAGAGTTTTTGGTGAGGGGTGAAGTTAGTGAAGAGCTTGGCTCACACGTGCGACGCAAATGCAAATGCAAGGGTTTACAGGGTTCTCTCTTTCCCCCGCCTTCAACTCCTCCTTCTTCGCTCTTGGGGGCAGGAAGAGAGAGACCCTGGGAACAAGGTTGGTGAACCAGTGCAATGCAAATGCAAGCACAAGTAAATACTAATAGAGAATTGTTTATTTTCTTGCATCTTCCTTGCACTTGCATACGCTTCATGAGGGAACATTGCTAAGGCAAATGGAAGCACAAACACAACCAAGCGAAGGATGAGCTGTCCGGTGTCTTGGAAAAGGACTGCAACTGTGTCTGCATATCTTACGTTGCTAATGCTTTTGCATTCTACATGCAAACATGTCTGGCATTTGGGGGCATTTGCATTTGCATGTTTATAGTGATGGGAGAGAGTCACAAATGACTTATGTTTTTCAGTATTAAACAACTGTGCACTTAAAGAACCCTGCAACACCATCTGATCTACAGGGTAATAGAATCCAATGGTATTGGCATGCAGAAACTGTAAATAATGGGAAAATTGTATAAAAGAGGATAAGAGTCTAAGAGCTCATTTGATGAATAACAGGGTTTTTATCAGGATGAACTATGTATATTTGCACCAAAATATTATAAAGAGCTTGTATGGTAACCATTCACAACAATACATTTTATTTTTAGTCAGTATGATACAAACACCAGTTTTTCTAAGAAAAAATTACAAGTTGATGGTGTAAAAAAAAATATAAATTGTATTAATTCTATTAAAGATATTGGTTGATATCATTAATGCAATTTGTTTTTATTAAAAGTTAAACATTATGATGGGCAAAAGCTTTAGCTGCCTTGAAATTATATGCCAAAAGTAATTTACCAATCAGGTTAGCGGGATGTAAGAATAGTTAAATTTTAAACAGATTATTCTTTGAGTATAACTTAAACAGTATCAGACATGATTTTGAGTTAATTTAATTATTGTGGTTTCAGTGGAGTGCAAACTTTGAAATTCAATCATCAACCAAGGGTTTTGCGCTTTTTGCTGCCGTCAATCATCTTAGCGGACCTCTCGGTAAACAGAAGTTCAGTACTTCAACTGGGTCACAAGGTCACGTCTGTCAGTTGTGATTGGTAGATTTCGATCCATTTTGTTTGTTTCTGTTTTTCATGGTTTGTTGGCTGTTGGCATAATTATGATTAATGGCAGGGAAAAACGCAATCGTTAGTTGGATTTTGAATTTCAGAGTTTGCATTTCACTGAAAACCGCAATAAGACTGATGGCTTTTCAAAACAGCAATGGCAAACCTGACTCATCATCCCTTGCAAGATAATACACAGCCCCACAAGCTTCTAGCTTTGAATCCAGCCATGTATAAAAAACTCAATTTATTGATAAGTTGTTATTGAAATGATGTCTTTTACTGTGCAAAATGTGTATTTTTAGGATTCTCGGAGAAGTCAAGTATATGAGGACATGCAAACCTCGTCTTGCATAAGGAGACACAACACAAAAAGGCGACATGATTTTCCCATGCCCTCACATGCTTTCCCATTGGACAAACCCTGAGAAAGTTGTACTTCATAGATTCCATCAATAATTTCAGCCAGTGTTTTGACTTCCCCTCACTCCAAAGACTATCTACCCCTGGGTCTCAAGTTCAAACATTAAAATCTGAATTTAATAGAATTTAAACAAAGTGAAGGTCAAAAATCAGTGGTTTGCCCACATAGCTGAATATTATTTTTTGTGTGATAGCAAAGTAATAGTTGCAAACCAGACGTTTTACGCCCCCTTACTTTTCTCCCTGGACCGGAAGTGATGGAAGCAGCACGATCTGACCGGAAATAAGAATACACCGGAAGTTTTGATGTTGTTAAAAACATCACGTGATGTCGTGCCAGCTGTTAATCCCTCGTCATTCCCGCAGGGCGCAAAATGTATTCATTCATTTTGCGAATTTCCGTATAGAGTTTCAAACATGTTTGTTATCTGGTGAGGTGGAGAATTGTTTAACTGTTTATCATGCTATAAATATTAATGTGGTCCAAATTTTAGCCTCCTAAAGAAAGAAAGAAATGTAACTTTGGATTACCGGTAAGTCGCAATCAGGTCGCAATTTATAATAACTCGAAAGATTTTGTTCTTTCGTGCAAAATAATCTGTTAGAAGTTTTTCTTCGACCTTCTCTGTTTCGAATCGTTTAATTTTACATCTTTAAAATTAGGGCCGATATGGGGAGTTTTCGATTTGAAATGCTGGCCGGGATAAATGCGTTTATTTTATAAACATCTGGCTAAAAATTTACCCATCGACAGTCAATTATCACAAACTTCGTATTTTCACAAGCAACGTTTTAGTTCTAAAGAATTGTTTTTATCCTAGATTTCTGTTTTGTATTTAAGCGTATCGATGGTTTAACCAGTCTGCTTTGTATGCAAAGTAATCTGCTTTGGTAGGTAAAAATAATTGACCCTAAAACCAATCGATCGAGTGAAATATGTTTCTTCTCAAGCATATCATTGTACGCTTCGTTCGCGTGACAGAAAATGCTTGGAACGTTTCGAATTTTTTCGGAGCTCCAGGTTTTATTATATGAACAATATGCAAAGCGGGACAGTCAAAACAACAGCTTTTTCATTTATTTTGGAAAGACGGGGGCAAGTCTTTAAAGCCTGTGTGTTTTATTTTGCTTTGAAACTCAGCTGGCGGTATCGTTATCGATGCGATTCGTCTTTTTGTGGTAGATGAAAATTTAACAAGGTAAACTAAAACTTATTTTCTGGATTTAGTTCGAAAGCACAACAAAATACAGCGAACGGGCCAATATGCTAATCTTTTGGAGATATAAATATAACAAAAGCTAGCTTGTGTTTAATTGATTTCATTAGTGAAATTTTCGCGGACAAATAAATTTGTATCTTTTTATGAGGGGGTCTTAACTGACTTGCCATGTGTGCCTAAAGATTTTTTTGGAAGGATATTTTTGGCACGATTATAATTTGTGCAGACCGTTTTTAAGCAAGCAGGCATTAAAAAATAATTAAGTGCCCTTTTATAATTATCCTTTTGTGTGTGTTTAAGTCCACCTGCTCACATCTCCGAAAAGCAGGAATTAATTCCATGGCAACACATATCATGTGATAAGATGATTTCAGGAAAAAAATTTTTTTGGAAATTGTGATCCCAGAAATTTAAATATCCTTCCCCCTATTTAAAGTTTGTGTAATTTTGTACAAAATAAGAATATTAACACATTGTTATTTCAGGGCCGTACCTAGGAATTTTTTGTCTGCGGGGGCAAGTTTTCCTGGCGGGGGCAACTGGAGTTTTTTTAGTTTAGTTTTTCTTTTTTTCTTTAGTTTTCTTAGTTGTGTAGTTTTCCTGGCAGGGGGAACTGCCCCCCCCCCCCCCCCCCCCCACTAGGTACAGCCCTGTATTTGCTGTTTTCATTTTAAAGTAATCTGTTGTACCTTCTATTTTATATGGAAAGAAACTCTACATTCACTTGTACACTGGGTTTTGGAAGTACAACTAGTACAGGAATACCTTGATTGTCTTGACGTCCACAGCCTCTAGATATTCCAAAGCAAAGAAGCACCCCCAAGCGCCCCCGTCCCCTGTGGGAGGAACAAATGGGGCGAAAGCGACCCTTTACAAAATCTGTCCCTTTGCGCTGGCGTCCAGTTCTCTCGCCGTTCTCTCCGGGCGCTCACTGATCGAAAAACACGAAAATGGAGGGCGTGGACAGTCTGTCTTGGTCACTGTCCCCCTTCCCCTGTGGAAGGAACAAATGGGGCAAAGACCTTAAGAAGAATTGGTCCCAATTTGGTCAAAACTATTTCAAATCTGTCTTGCAAATGTGCTTGACTTTCTGTATTTTTGAACTCACTTGCCCAATTACTCTCTGAATTAGACCTCCTCACACTATATTATTGTAATTGTAACACTATTAAAATATTTCTTCTCCTTCACTGCAGCAATTTTGTGTAAAAATTCATCTTCCTGAATTATTACAACATGACTAATCCTGCGACAGTGCCGACACCTGTAAAAGATGTTCATGGGGACAGGAGATGGATGAGCCAGGTAAGATATAAGGACTGGGGACTAGTTCCTAGGAACTCTCATCCTACTCAATTTTTGCAAATGTGCAGTTCCAGGAACTATCCATACCCACCCCACGGAAGGTCAATGGAAATTCTGAGGGGGGGGGGGGGTGTCTCAAAAGCCAAAATTTTTTAAGGTTAGTATGGGGCTTGCTGGAATTTCCAGAAGGGTGGGGGAATTCCAACCAAAAATTTAAACCTACCGTGGGAGGGGTATGGATATTTTCTGGAACAACACAATTTGTCTGTAAATATGTTTGGTATATTGTTGATGATTCTCAGAATTTAATGGGTGTTAACTTTGTCACCTGGTGGTTTTTCTTATTCTATAAAAGATTTGTACATGGGAAAATTTACCTGGGCGTGCATGTGGTCTGTGGTACTTACAATAGTTTATACTTTTTATCATATTTTCAGCATGAGAGATTTTTACATGATGGCAAAGTTTCTCCATGTGATGTTTTATTTATTGGTGACTCACTCATACGGAATATGAAGGAAAATGAGGTACGTTAGTGGTAACAAACATCTGCTAGAGCAGTTTTCAATTGAGTGTCGTAAAACCAAAACCAAATAAGTAATTACTCTGGCCAATCACAAAGGACACAGACAATCCAGTGAACCAATCAAAATTCGAAGCAAATTCATGTAGCGCGGGAAAACGTACGCGAGCGAGTCACGATTGGTTTTGGTTTTACTTGGCTGAGAAAGTGGCGCGAGATTTTTAAGCCGATCACTAAGCGTAGTAATGCAAAGCCAAAGCATTAACGCAATATACTTTCGACACTCAAGTGAAAACCGCTCTATACCTATACATGCCTGATTATTTATTAGCACCTACACATTATATAACATTTACTACTTGGTCCTGGATTGAGAGGTCTTCCTTTGTGCCTTAGTTGAGGCCATCTGTTTGTTTTTAGGTAACTTAGATTACAAGTCTGTGTTGGCCAAAGTGGCAATATGCAGAGATTCCAACCCTTTTTGAGGAAAATGGAGTATTTTTAGCGCTGAGGTGTGCGCCTCTAGGGGGGTCTGGAGCAGTTCCCAGGAAATTTGCAATTTAGGTTCTCTCGTGCCATTTCCGCATTTTGACATCATTTCTGAGTTATTCTATAAAGTCTTTATTCTTTTCACAAACATTTTGGTACTTTTCTTTACTTTTGCTACACTCAGATCGCAAAAAGTACTAAAAATGAATTTTTTCTTTTTTCTTCATGATAAATCGGGAGAATCTGATATAATCGGGAGAGCGGGAGGCAACGCATCAAATCGGGAGACTCCCGATCAAATCGGGAGGGTTGGAATCTCTGAATATGTTGGCAGAGCTCATCCCGGTTTCTGAGTATTTCTACTCCCCCTAGATGGGATGTGAGTCCATCAAAGGTTTACTGCAGCATAAGTTTACCGGTACCCATTTATAACACACCTGGGAGGGGAGGGGCAGATCCATGTTTTTTTCATAGGAGGGGGCGCAGCACTTAAGAATGACATAACCAATTTTTTTTGCAGAATACCAGTTGTATCAGGGTAGCAAAGGGGGTGTCGTGATCCCGTTTCACGACTTAATTCACGCGTCGTTTACTTGAAACGAGATTCACGATCCCGTATTTTTTCTAGCTATTTTCACGCGTCACGGTATAATTTTACCCTATTTTCACGCGTCACGGACAAATTTTTGCCCTTTTCACGTGTCACGTATAAACCCTTTCTACCCTCTTGTATTAGAAAGCTGCAGGTCATCTCAGTGGGGGGGGGGGTGCATCCCCTGCACCCTCCCCCTATATCTGCCCCTGGGGGAGAGAGGCACTATGAGCACGCTTGAACCTTGATCACTCAATCGAGAGTCCAGCACACTATAGCTAAGCATTAGACCATCATGGCTTCCACCTCCACAGTGCCTCTTTTCAGTCAGTGTTATAAAATTTTATGGTTTCTGGCAATTTTTAGGGCAGCCTACATATAAATAAAAAGGGAGGGGCTTTAATCCTGCCAAAATCTTGTTAGCATTCTATCTTGAGGGAGTGGTATTAATGCTCCTAGGCCTCAAGTTGCCTTGTGCCACAGAAACTGAAGTTGTTAGTTTAAATTATCTTATGTTATTTCAGGCTTGGGATACTTATTTTGCACCATTGAATTCTCTTAATTTTGGAATTGGAGGTGATTGCACAGAGCATGTTTTGTGGAGAATAGAAAATGGTGAACTGGATGGAGTAAATCCTAAGGTAAGAGAAGAGTCCACGAAGAAACGCCATGTTTAATTAGAGAGTAAAGCCATGTCACTCAAAGTGGGTTCTCTATCCAGATCAAAAGAATTTTCAACCTCTCCCCAGAGAGAGACCCTGGGAACGAGGTTGAAGAATTTAAAAAAAATGTGGAATGGTTTTTGAGGAGGAATGAACACCACCAGGGCCCAGTTGTTGAAAGGGTGGATAACACTATCCAAGGAATAAATCACTATTGGTTGAAAATCTATGTTCGGTTCTATTTTGGGGCAATGACCTTAAGTTGGCATTAGATTCATATTATCTCTGATAAGTTTTATGTTAGAAAGTGGTGATTGTAGTGGATTGATCAGCTACGTTTTGTTCCATATTTTTTAGGTTGTAGTATTGTTGGTTGGAACAAACAATTATCACAGTTCTGCTGAACAAGTTGTAGAAGGAATTGAAACAATTGTTTGGAGCATAACAAGCAAACTGCCATCTGCTAAAGTCATTGTACTGGTAAGACTGCTCTTTGCTCTGGGACAATTAAGTGAATCTTGTGTAGCCTCAGACCTCTCAACCTCAAAGCACTGGAAATCTGGAGATTGAGGTCAAAAAATCTGGAGATTTCAGTAAAACCGGGAGATTGATCAACTGACGGACAAAAATAACTAAAAGAGTCCTAAAACCAGGCGCTATCAAATGACTTGTACTCTGTTTACCGGGATTTTTTTTTTCATATAAAATTGAAGTGAAAACCGTGAGTCTCACGACAAAACGTGAGACTTGAGAGGTCTGTAGCCTTGGGTGATTTTCCTCGGGAGGGGAGGGTGGGGATGGGATATTGGCATGTAAGTATTTGCTGTGTCAAAGGGTACACTTTCAGAGTTGTTTTAGTCTGAAATATTTGGCTTTTCTCTGAAATAGGGTATATTGTTGTTTGGTCTCGACAAGTTGGGCTAACCAAGATCCAACAAATCTCCGAAACTCTTATTGGGCATAATGAAGATGAAGTATTCAACATGACACAAGCATGGGGCAAAGAAAAATCTGAGTCCCCGGCAGGAATCGAACCCATGGCCTCCCAGATACTGCCATGGGTTCGATTCCCGTCGGGGACTCAGATTTTTTCTTTGTCCCATGCTTGTGTCATGTTGATCTTCATCTTCATTATTTATTACTGAGCTTAAAATTTACCATCTTTATTATTTACTATTATTGGGCATGTTTTGCAACCTGGTCAACAAATTGCTGTAACAGTTGTTCTTTTGATCTCAGTTTAGTTAGATCTCCTTTTGAGTATGTTTTGTCATTTGGTCTCAGATTGAGCTTCAGATTGGCTATGATTCTTCACAGCAGATTTCAGAACTGAATTAGGGTAATGCCACAGTACAAACAACACAAAATTGGGAGACCTTGGGCAGTCAGTAGTGTAACAGCTCTCGTAAGCTTGTAATTCTACTGGTCCTCTAGTGTTCAAACAGTTGCTATTGATTTTGGAGGCTAATTAAGGGGGATTGTTCCTGTTATTTTTTCTGATGTTTTTTCAAAGGGTGGTGAGCCAGCCCATTCACATCGGACCTTGCGAGAGCTGCTAACCGGCCCACGACAGTAACACTTATTTAACATAAATGTTGACTTACAAACATCTCACATTAAACTGATTTTAAATAAATTATTTTTGTTGACAGAGTTTGCTTCCTAGAGGAAAACAGCCCAACCCTCTTCGCGAGAAACACTTTCAAGTAAACCACACCCTGAAGGAGGCCATTGAGACCATTCCTAACTCTATTTTTCTGGACTCCGACCCAGGCTTTGTCAGGAGTGATGGCTTAATTAGCCATGAGGACATGTTTGACTACCTTCATTTGACTAGAAAAGGATACAAAAAATTCTGTCAACACATTAATCATGTGATTGTTAAGTTTCTTAAGTACTGAGCGTGGCAGATCTAGAGACACTCAAAGGGGGTGGGGTGGGGGATGGTAACAAAGTGATTATTGGCCCCTCTCCCCTCTAGCTTGTGAACTGGTAAAAAAATTGCCAAGCAAAGCAAGCAGGGTGTGGCCTGCGAGAGAACACGCTAGGCTTGCTCAGCTTTTCCAATTTTTTTAAGTTATCATTTCTCTCGCCTTTTTTGTCCAACTCTTTAACTTTGGACGACACTTTGGACTTAGTATTTCAAATGTATGTAGCCTGAATTTCAGACATACCCCTTTGGTCACATGCTTCAGGGAAGGGACTCGGAAGCAGGCAACCAGAGAGGGATGTCAAAAATTCAGGCTGGCCTTTATGTACATGAATGTCAGACTGGCTAAGAAGTTTCACCACCAAGCCCTGCTTTCAAAGTGCAAAATTGTAATTTTATCCTGAACGAATTCCCACAGCAGGAAAGATGAAAATAATATGCACATGAAAACTGCAGGAATGTGGCAGATGGTCGAGAGTAATTCACATACACAAGGCTTGGTGGTAAATTTTAAGAAGGTGATGTTATCATCCATAAGGCCTATTTTAGCGGT
The DNA here is from genome assembly GCF_052425735.1 of Oculina patagonica. Taxonomy (NCBI): domain Eukaryota; kingdom Metazoa; phylum Cnidaria; class Anthozoa; order Scleractinia; family Oculinidae; genus Oculina; species Oculina patagonica. Next base: position 32,323,896 of record NC_135765.1, on the reverse strand, counting down.
GAAAACCTTTCTAACAGAAATTGAAATCTTAGCTACCTTTTAACCCTGGAATGAACAACAGTACTGAACCCTGAAGTTCAAAAGCACCGTATAGAAAATTACAAATACTAGTCAGAAACAGATTAAGGTTCTTAAGAACCACATATATTGCTTTGGCTTATTTCCCTTTTGGGAATTAAAATTAACTTATTAGAGAGCTTAAGTCCACAGATGGCAACCAGAAGGTGAATTTTTAAGTTTTTTGGCAAACTTTTATCTTCAAAAATAAGATAGAAAGCCTTTATTTTAGCAACTTGAATTTATGAACAAAAAGTCAATAATGAGCACCAAAGACAATAATGTTTCACTTCCAGTTGCTGTATGTGGCCCAAAAATGCCCACTCTCTATTATAGGAAATGACACTCCATGAAACTAAGAGGAATTTTTAAAAAATCCTTTGTTATGTAAGTTGCATCATTTCCTTGGCAAATTTCATTTTAGTCACTAAAATCCTGAAAATATGTACAGAAATTTGTACTTAGTAATTTTCCAGCAGTTTTCACTGTTTGGCATTTTTCAATCTTTAAAATATTGATCTTTTACAGAATTCCAAGTTTCTCCTTGCTTTCAGGGGTATCTTATTATCTTTTCCTTTTAAATTTTTTTATGGGTTCTGCCATCGGTGTTTTCTATGACAATTACAATAATTTCCATCATCAGGAAACCACTGCACTGAAAACATAGTCTATTATGTTTTCAGTCAATATTAGGTCACTAAAATAGAACATGTCAACTGAACAATGAGCAATAAAATATATTTCACATTGTTGTCAAAGTTTACCTCTTCAAAAAAATATTCTTATGCTTCTGGGAATGACTTGTGTGATACTTAGGAGAATAGTAGCAAACATTTCAATAAAACCCCAATAATTGCGGGTTTTTAAGGAATAGACCTCAGTTGATAGGTTACCCCCGCCCGAAAAAAAAAAAGCCTTGTACAAAGCTGATTTACGAAATCCGCCAGAAGAAATCCCCCTCTCCACATCCCATTACTACCCAAACTTTCGATAATTCATTATTCACTGTTTTCTTTAGAAGTCTTTTATTTTTCCACACAAAAAGAAAAAAAAACGTTGCTTACGATACAGTTACAATACTTCTTGTCCTGTAATTTAAGAAGTATTAATCTTCAGAAGTCTTGGCCACCTTAGCATACCATCAGCACATTAAAAAAGTCATTCATTACATTAGGCCCTGGTTAAGGTTATCAGCTGTTCCCTTGTTCCCATACATTGTGTAGTTCCAGAAAATGTCCATCCCCCTCCCCCCCCCCTCACAGAAGGGATTGGAAATTCCTGGGGGGTGGGGGGTTCTCAAAGAACAACAAATTTAAATAAATGTATTCATGAAGTATATTTGGAATTTTCAGAGGGGTGGGGGGTTGTTATAAAAAATCCCTTCTAATGGGGGAGATATGAATATCTCATGGAACTACACAATAACAATCATCAGGAACTTTGTGAATACTTCGTGAACTACACAAAATGGGTGTTGTGACTTCATTGTACCACTTATGTGTAACCATTTTCCTGAAGCCATTTTTTGTTCCAACAAAATCTTATGCAATGCAAAAAGACAGTTCAGGAAAGAATGAAGAAAATGCCATGTGCAAATTGTGAGCTAACCCCACGTTGGTTTGTTGCATGAAGAGCCAGAATATTCTAAAATAATGAAGAATGTTTCACACAAGTATTGACAGTGTATTAAAGCTCACCTATTTGAGAGGCTTTTTTCCAGATAATTATTTATTCAGAAAAGTGCAGCAGTTTCACCTTTATTATTACTAAATCATATGAGCAACCGGAAAAATAACCAGTGAGAACATACTATAAAGAGAATTACGGTAACCGAGAATAATGTTCTTGGTTTAGTGCTAACATGATTCTGATTTTGTATTTTGTAAATCAATACTATGAAATCCCAGTTATAAGCCCTGGGCTTATACCACTCTGACACTCAAAACATCAGATTCTTTTCATTTCAGATCGAAGCATTAGTTATCTACAGGTGTGTTGGTTATATTTTAATTTCATTAGAAAAAGGAATTCTTGTGTCAATGACTACTTCTATCTCAGCTGATTTGCTCTTCTCTGCTACATGCATTTTCCGCACGTGTGTTCTCAAATTTGATAACTGATTAAAGCACTTACTACAGTGGTCACATTTGTACGGCTTCTCCCCAGTGTGTAACCTCACATGTGTTTGCAAGTTTGATGCACGGTTAAAACACTTGTCACAATGAATACATTTGAAAGGCTTCTCTCCACCATGTGCCTTGCAGTGTCGTCGCCAAGCTGAGGCTTGCTTAAAATGCTTGTCACAGTGATCACATTTGAACACCATTTTCTCACCACTGTGCTTCAATCAGGTGCATTTGGAAAGTTTTTGAATGTTCAAAAGTCCTGCTACACTGAGTACAAAAAAAGGGCTTCTCTCTCTTGTGTATCTTCAGGTGTCTATTCAGGGATGATGGCTGGTTAAATTGCTTGTTACAATGGTTACATCTGAAAGGTTTCTCGCCACTGTGAATCCTCAGATGGGCTTTCATAACATAGGAGTGGTTAAAGCGCTTGTCACAGTGACAACACTTGTAAAGCTTCACTCCACTGTGTATTGTGAAATGCCTGTTCAAACTTGATAAGCGGTTAAAAGACTTATCACATTGAGTACAGTGATAGGGCTTCTCGTCATTATGTGTTACCAGGTGTCTATGATAACTTGAGAGCTGCTTAAAACGCTTGTTACAACTGCCACATTTATAGGGTGTCTCACCACTATGTATTCTCAGGTGATTTTTCAAAGTTGAAGAATGTCTAAAGCACCTATCACAATGAGAACACTTGTAGGGCCTTATTCCACTGTGTATCTGCTGATGCCTTTTTAAACCTGAAGATCTGTTAAACGACTTGTCACATTGAGTACAGTTGTAGTTCTTCTCACTATTGGGCATCTTGGAAAAGTCAAAGGATAACCTACAGAGAAATACATGAAGACAACAAACTTAAAGTAATTACTGGTACTAATTATATACACAGGCTGTTGTATCACTATCAACTTTTGCTTTTAAATAACATTTTCTTTTGGACTTGTTTACTTCATTGCAGTCAGTCAATCTTGTCCTATTTTGAGAAACTGATCAGATGTCTGAAATATGCCAAATGACTTTTCTAAAACTATGATGTAAACATCTCACAGATGCTAGCTAGGCACTTTCTCTTTAGAAGATTTTTTTAAATACTCTCTTTATGCAATCCTCCTCCCCCCATAGCACCATAGCAGTTTTCTTTACAAAGATGCTGTTGTTCAAAGCTTGGGACGTTAAAAAAATCTTTAGCAATGAGAAAACTTGGAATAAGTGAAGAGGCAATGATGATGCTCTATTATTGGTGACTCGTCAAAATTCTAAAATCCAGAATCGCAAGACCCCTGAGTTTTTATCCTTCACTGGCTATTAGACGTCCTTAATATATATCTTGTCAAAGCTTTTAGCTCGATGGCATTTGCTATCTTTAACATAGAGCATTTTGAATTTTGGAGTGTCACGCCACACAAGATTCAAGATGGCCGCCAGAGAGGCTCTCGCGTTCTCTTTAAAAAATGTTTCATCTTGCAATTTTTAACAATCGGAATGGTTGCGGTTTTGCGAGAAGTGGTCATTTGAATGATTACTTGTTCATGAGGGTGATCTGACCGCTTTTTGTAGCAGAATTTAATTCCCGATGTTTTCATTGATTTCCGGCCGCTATGTTGGAGTCCAAGCAGTTGCACTCCAGCATGGTGTTTCCATACTGTGCTCTCTAAATTTGCGTGAAACATTTTGATGGATGACTCAACTACAGAATAACGTACAGACCTGAGACTTGGACAAGAAGTTTATATAGTAGCTTTCTACAACCTGTAATATTTATGATTTTTTTTTACCCAATAGTTTTGGATTTATTTTTTCGCGGCGTGACAGTGAAAACCACCTATACAGTACAGGGTGGAACATAAATAAAGAAACATTCACTGCATTGCTTTAGGACTGGAAGAACATTTGTTTGCACTGTAAGAGGCAAAACATGGTTGCCAAGATTTAGATCGAGATCGAATCAATCAATCCAGACATTGAACACTACAGTCGCTTCTGTCAGAAGTACCGCAACAGTAAAACTATAAACAGTGAATCAGTCACAGTCCGCTAAAACTGAGTGCCAAGAGAGTGAAAAAATAGACAAAATTGTCTGTTTTTATTGTAAATAAAGGTGTTTTTTCTTCGTCTTAGCCCCCGGGTAGGAGAAATTGGTGTGTGAAATATGCCCCATACCCCAGGGATTTAGGTTTTTGTTTGGGCCTGGGGGGAAAGCCAATGATAAGTGCATTAATTGCAACGGTTAACCCTTATGAGGAGAACATTTTCCATTAAAACCCAAGTCAGTAAATTAAAATTATAACTTTTTATGTTTCCCCATAAGGAAGAGAAGTTATTTCAGCCCAGTGCTGCCTTCTAAATTCTCTACTAGGGACAACTTGCCTACCCAGGACAACTTTTTAATGGTTTTCCGACCCTGTGAATGTTGTGTTCAATGCTGGTAAGCTGTGTACAGTTACCTGAAGCACATAAAGTTATCCCAGGGTGGTGGTGTAACGTTCCTAGGGGTACTCGGGATTTCAAGTGACAGGTATGATTAAATTGGGGCAAAAGTCTAGACCAAAAAAAATCCCTGGACCAAAAATTAACCCCCAAAAAATCCCATGCCAAATTTCTGACCCTTAAATTTTCAGAAAGAAAGAATTATATGTTAAAAACAACACCAAAACACATCTGTTTGTACTTTATCCACAGAACTACATAGTTAATGAATTTTTAGATTGTTTCTTTCCCCCCACAATGCCTGTCTACCCAAATCTTTTCACCCAAATACAATACTTGCCAATTATCCAACTCCCCAAAAATCCCGGAATCAAAAGTTTCTACCCCCCCCTCCCCCAAAAAAATCCTTTTATCATCCCTGACACATGAAATCCTGCATACCCCTCCCCTCCCCCTCCCCCTTGGGATAACCCTGTAATAATTTTGTTTGTAAACTGAATGTCTTTGACTCTCATACCTGCCAACTCTCCAGATTTTCCTGGGAGTCTCCAGGTTTTTCTTCAATCTCCTGGTCTGATTTTCAGAGCGTATTCATACATTGCCTTAGAATTATATGATATCCTTACAATTCATTTAGATTTCTAGATGTCTCCAGATTTTTGTACTCTGGGGGTTGGCAGGTATGGACTTTCCTGCTAGGGTATCCCTAGC